>NW_008687827.1:19902-45071 GCF_000695815.1 Acanthisitta chloris
CCCGTGGAGCTGATGGAGCGCCTCAGGATTAGACCCATCCCAGTACTGCCTTGGGGAGGGGGATTGCATTTTGGATGGAGATGGCTCCTTGCCCTGACACGGGCCTGAGAAGACTTCTGCGGGGAAGCTGAGGTTGTTTTTTTTCTAATCTCCTTGCAGTGCGAGCGACCCCCTGAGCTATTTAATCTGATTTGCCTCGCTCCGCCTGCCCTGGCTTAATTGCTTGTGGCAGCCCGGTGGGGACAGCTGCAGTTTGCACTGGGCCACTGCAGAGAAGTGGTGGGGGGCATGTTCGGTTGCTAAAGTGCTTTGGGCTCATATGCTCATGAGAGAAGAAAAAAAAGTTGAGGTTGTGGAGAAAAAGAAGGGGACAACAACAGAGAAATCATTGTGTGAAGATGCCTGCCAGGGCAGAGGGGCTGTCTGCGGCCACCTCTCCTGGGCAGCAGCCTGGGGAGCCCTCTCCTTTCCTCTCGTCCCCTCTCCCCTCCTCCTGCCCCGGGGAGCGCTCCCGCTGCCAGCAGCCTTCATTAGCGATCCCGCTCGGGGCTCCTGCTGTTCTCTGGGCTGGCGAGGGCTTCCCAGGCAGCCCCAGCCCTAGGTGGCTGCTCCACTTCCAAGAGCCCAGATCCTGGCTGGGAGGGCAGGGTTTAACCCCTGCCTGCTACAGCATAGTTTCCAAGCCACGTGTATCAATTTCCTTTTCTTTTCTCCTTTTCCTTTATTTATTTTTTATTTTATTTTATTTTTGGAAGGCTGCATGCTTCCTGTGGAGGTCCTGATGCAGTTTGGGAGACATGAAGGGTGGGAGCTGAGATATATCTGATTCTCTCAGGTCACAGCTCAGTTTGGCTCTTCATTAGTACCCAAGGCCTGACAGGGAAAGGTGTCTCACTGGGTAGCGTGATGATGAGGTACCCAGGAGACCCGTATTTCCCTCTTGGCCCTACTAGAATTTGTTCTGTTTTTAAGCAGATAAACCAACTGTGATGTTTTTATCTGTGAAATTCTGGGCAGTAACCTGCTCCCAAAGAGGAGAGTGGGGAGCTCCTTGGGTTAAAGAAGATATCACTGGCTGGTAAGCCATCCCCACCGTGGGCTCCTGGAGATGTCCCTCTGGAGATGCCTCATGAGGAGCACTGGCTATCCTCAGTGGGGAAAGTCCCCAGATACAGGTAGTTTCTGTAGCTCTGCAGACTCCACCTGCCCTGCCATCAGCATGGAAAAGGAGAAGCCACCCTGGGGAGAGCCCTTGAGGACCTTGGAGTTTGAGGGACAAAAACAAGGTCCTGGGCTCATCTGTTTTTATGGAAGGTCAGTGGATGTAGGCTGTGGCAGCTGCCCCATGAGAATGACTGGTGGCCTTCAGCCTGTCTTTGGGTTTTTTAATTTAATGCAGGAAGAGACTGAGGAAGGTGAAGGGAAGGTGATTGACACAGTAAGGGTCCAGAGCCCCCATAACCATCTGCCCATCAGTGAGGAGAAACAGGGCAGAAAAACCCCCAGTTATCTTATAGAAGAGGTTGGAATGTTGTAAATTGTCTCTTTCATCCCAATTTCCATATGGGCTGCCCCATGCAACACAGCTCTGCTTGGTGTGGCCTCTCTTGAAAAAAATGTAACAGCATGGAACTGCTGCTGTGGTTGCTTGGGTTGTGTTAACAGCCTCACGTGGTCATGCATGTGTAAGATACCTGTAACCTCAGCTTCAGTGAAAACAACAAAAATACTCTACTAATGACTCATTCTAGGAATGTGCCATTTTTAAAATACACAGAAAACCTGAAATGGCTATAATGGGCAGCTCTTCTTTGTGTGTCCTCCCTGCTTTGTTGGGAGAGGTGGCAGCACTTTTATCCACAGAAAAAAGATCTGCTCAATCAGAAGGACACACACCATCTGTATGTTGTTAACATGCATATGAGACATCTTTGGAGAGCCACATAGGAGACAGCACCCTTTCAAACCAGCTCCCACAGGGATTTTTGGGGAAGACAGCACAACAGATGTGATGGCATTCACTTAGGGTTTAAGTGGACCCTGGGTCTCTTCCCTGGTTTAGTTACTGGTTAAACAAAGCAGAGATGCAGTGCTCTGGCATGATGGAAAAGAAAATCTAGACTGTTGGGGAAAATATATACCAGGTGACAAATCAATGTCCAGAAGGGAGGAGTATGAGATATCATTTCTAGATCTGCCTTGTGTGACTTCCATCACACGTAGAAGGCTATAGAAAATAAGGACTGAATAATCTCATCTAAAAGACCTTATCTACACCAGGGAAGCAATTCCTGGCTAAACCCTTCATCATAGTAGCTCTAACAGGAGTGCTGGAAGCACAACCTACCAATGGATCTCAGAAGAAGGTGGAACACTCAGACTGTGCAATACCGGAAACAGAGACCTAAAAATGTCTTTACATTATTTGGACTCTTTCACTAGAGTGCCTTGACCCTGACTGGAGAAGTACGTACCAGAGAGATTTCAAGCATTGGCCATGAGCCCACAGTGGATACTATAGAGGGGATATGAGCCGTTGCCCCATTTTCCTAGAAGATATGCCCTTTAACCAGTAAGGGAGAAGTGGGCTGGGGACCAGAGGGTGGCTGGTGGGAGTGGGGACAGGGTAAGAGTAGGGCAGGGAGGTTTTGGAGCTGGTTGGAACTGGAAGGTGTTTCTCAAGCATATTTCTCCCTGTCCAAGTTATGCAATGAGTCCAAAGGAATTCCCTTGGGGTCAAATCCATTCTCAAAGCCTGTTCAGCCTTTTCTTGAAAAATTTGGCAGTGGGGTTGATAGGAGTGGGGAGATGACTTCTGAGACAGCCTCATCCCTGAGGTGAGATCCCTGTAGGGCTGGGGGCAGGAGGCATATCTCATCATTTCCATGCCTAGTCTTCCCCTGGGAAAGAGCTCTGTTAAATCAAACAGGGCAGGAACTTCTTTGCAACATGACTCATCTGTACACTATGGACCAAACAGGCATCAACTGCTCATGAGCTCTCATTTATTACTGGAAAGGCAATTCCTCCCTGCTGCCTCATGCCCCCCACCTTTCCCTAACACACATATATTTCAGGTCCACATTGAAGATATTGATCTGTGATCCTGGAGATTGAGCCCATGTAATGGTTAATCTAGGTGGGATATTGATCCCAATGACAGCCTTGTATGTTGCAGCATCTGTGCCATTCCTGATGGGGACAGGCTGTTCCCCCTCTCCCCCATGTACTTTCATTTACTCCACACAGTTTCCTGGCTGGATGATCAGACTCTGCAGAACAGGAGGCAGGTCCCTTGACCTGGTGCACAAAGGTCAAGGATGGAGGTCGTCTCCTTATCCCTTCTCCATGTTCTTTGCAGTAAACGTTGGGTATCCGAGTACAAGGACAGATACAGCATTTTCTTGAAGCATCTCAATTCCCATGGCTGTCCTTTCAAAAGGATTTGTGATAACTATAACCCATTTAGTGGTGATAAGGTGGCCATGGTAAGTACGAGGATTACCCATTCTGTCCCTGAGAGCTGGGATTTCAGAAACTGAGGCACTGAGAAAAAGTATAAACAGTTCGAGACCTGGTACAATCTATCAGAGAATCATAGAATCAGCCGGGTTGGAAGAGACCTCAAAGATCATCGAGACCGACCCTACTGTGGTTACTAGACCATAGCACTAAGTGCCACATCCAGTCTCGTCTTGAAAACCTCCAGGGATGGTGAATCCACCACCTGCGGGCAGCCCATTCCAATGCCTGACTACTCTGTCTGTAAAAGATCTCTTCCTAATATCCAACCTAAACCTCCTCTGGCAGAGCTTGAGTCTGTGCCCTCTTGTCCTACTGCTACTTGCTTGGGAGAAGAGACCAACCCCCACCTGACTACAACCTCCTTTCAGGGAGTTATAGAGGGTGATAAGGTCACTCCTGAGCCTCATCTTCTCCAGGCTGAACACCCCCAGCTCCCTCAGCCTCTGCTCATGGCACTTGTGCTCGAGTCCCTTCACCAGCCTCATTGCTCTTCTCTGGACCTGCTCCAGCACCTCAATATCCTCCTGAACTGAGGGGCCCAGAACTGCACACAGTACTCATGGTGTGGCCTCACCAGCGCTGAGTACAGGGGCACAATGTACTTATGTACTTTAAATAAAACTTGACAATAAAACTTGTCTTGAAGCAAGAAGTAGTGCGTATAAATCAGCACTGCTAATGTTAATTTACTCTCTAAAGCCTTGTGCACTCACAGGGAGGGAAACATCGGTGTTATCCAGGGCAGCTGAGTACCAGCCTTGTAGAGCTCCTTCCCCTTCTTTATATTTAACACTTATTTTCAGGGTTTGGCCACCAATTTCAGCTAATGCTGGCTAACCCGGAATTGAGCTTGCCGCGTCTGTTTGGAAGATGACTGATTTGTGGAAGAAGCAAGTCTGCTCTCAGCCTACAGATGGCAATGCAGAGCCGCCGATCCCAGGCGGAAGGGCTGATGTCCCCGTGCCTATTACGGCCCTTCTGCTGAGCCCTGTGGCTTTTGTGTTCCGAGTCTTGGTCTTCTGAATTGATGCCAAAATTGTCCGGGAGTAGATGGTGTAGAGAACCTTCTCCCTAGCTCCTGAAATGTATTCCTTTTAGGAGACATCCTTGCAGTATTCAGGGATGAGCAAGAGATTTTAAGCTGACACAGCCAAAATATCAGTAAGAATCGCAAAAATTGAATTTATTTTACAGTAATGTCAAGCATCCTCAAACCCATTGGTGACAGAGACTATGTGGTCACAGCAGCACACTGGTCCCTTCCCCAAGGAGTTTATCATCTAAGGGAATCACCTCTCCTGCTTCCTTATACTCCTCAGGTGTTTCAGCCCATCACCACTCACACATTGCAAATTTTACCATTCACTTGCTGCAGTGAAAAAGTCAAGTGCATGGCTGTGCTCTTCTGCAGGAAGAGAAGCACTGAGGGATTTAGCAAAATGACATCTGACAAGGCCAAGCTCCAAACAGATGATAGAGGGAAGCAGAAGGGTCCAGTGTTTCTGCAAAGCTACTCAGGTGTGGGACATTGCTGACCACAGCCCATGCAGGGTTTGGATGACGGGGTATTTCCACTGTAGCTAAGTATAGTGGGCTAATGGCAACTTTGGAGAACAGAAACAGTGACATTACCTTTAACTTAAAAAAAAAAAAAAAAGAAAGAAAAAGAAAAGAGAACAAATAAAAATACTTGCTTACATCAGAGACTGTTGAAGAGACAGAGTTGGACTGCTGTGGGGAATGGCACCATGAGAACAGAGATGTACTTAGTGGGAAGATGTACTTTTGCACCACTTAAAATTAATCCCATGGCATTACTGATAGTTTTCTTTTATGAAAAAGCATCATTATCCTGCCTCCCCAATGCTGCTCAAGCTGATTTCTGCATTGCTTTGCTGCAACAGTTTGCTACACTGACGGGGGCTGTGTCTGGATGATGCTCAGAGCACACATACAAGACAATATCGCTAGGAATAAACATGTTGCTAAATGCTATTCAAAACGGGTAACCACAGTGGAAACGAATAGATGAATCTGAATCTGGTTGTGATACACCCTGTCAGGAGCACTAATGAGGATATTCAATCAGGCAGATGGATGCTGGATTTGCTAAAGTGGTCCTTAACCATGTGCCAGGGAGAAAGAAGGAAGCTGCCAATGCACTTCCCAGCTTTGGAGACCAGGCTTAGAGACGTGGCTTTTGAAACCTGTGCTCCCATGTTTGAGCCTTCACCCAGGATCCAGCCTGTTGCATCCCCATCTCCTGCCATTTCTCTTTCCAGAATTACATTTATTTTCTTTCAAACCTTTTCTTCTCCAGCCCTCATTGTCCCTTCCCAATATGGATCTGTCTGATATGGCAGTGATTGCTGTTAATGCTTTCTTTCCCCTCCCAGCTCTCTGCTTATGCAAACAGTGATGGTCCCAAGGCAGTTCAAGGACACAAAAGGGATGTCACACTGCCCCAGGGAGTCACGGCTATGTTCTGACAGGGGACATTCAGGCTGCATACAAATATATCCAAACAGCAGAAAAGCAGATTCTCTCTTTTCCAACAACGCTCCTGCTTTTCTGTGGATGGATCCTCTTCAAGTGAGTGACATGGGGTTAACATTGAAGAGCACTGAAGTCAGAAAGAGGTGAGAAGCTCTATATAATAGTGGCTTTACCTCCAAACCAGAGGAATATACCTGGATGGAGGCTAATCTGATCCACCAGTTCTCTGGTGAGAAACTCACTAGAGCCATGAGATTGACAATTCACTTCAAATCCAAGTGACAGCGTCCACAGAGCAGTCAGAAACGTGTTTCCTCCTAGGACACTCAGTTGGTTCCGTTACAACCCAGTGAATGCAAAGTTTGCAAGTTTTCTCCCCAGTATACAACTTCAGGGAAAACAGGTTTTTGGTAAGGCTGAAGTGATGCTTTTTGTGTGAGTGCCTTAGTGCCATCTCCTGGGTAGAAGGGGAAATTCTCCTTTTTGCAAGTGCAACATGTGGGCCAAACACCCTTAGCTGCGTAGGTTCAGTTATCATCAGCTGGGTGTGTGAGTGCAGCATCAGAATCCCACACACTGCTTCGTCCTGCTAAATTGCTAACTTCCTTAGGAATCACAATGGATGCTTAGGGAAAAGGCTGCTCTGGGTTCATCCCTCATCATCACCATGAATTTCGAAGCAACATTTTCCATCTTGAATTTTGTCTTTAGTGTTTCCCAGCATGGAAGAACAGACTGAACTCTAAACTTGCTTCATACATCACAGATAATCCAGTTATGACTGTTTCTCTACTTTGAGGCATTCTAGATGTCTCTCATTGTACATTAGAAGTGTGAAACTTCTGTGTTGAATAGTTTAATGAATTGTGCAGGCTAAAATATGTCTGTGACCATGCTGGTCCACGCTACAGAGCATCTTCTTCACCAGGGAGTGACCGAACCCTCAAATGCTTGATGCTTGATGCCTGCAGCTTGCAGTATTGTCTTTTATCCTATTCCTCTGTTTTCATGTCCTCTTCTTTAAAGCTAGAAATGTGACAGTAAATGGAAAAGGTTTGATTCCAGTTCAAAGGCCATTCCCACACTTCTTTTAACCTATAGCAAATTGATGCCCAAACCAACAAACACCCCATCTTGGCACTCACCTGACACCTCATGCCCCCTTTCCAACCAAGATGGGCTGGACCCCGCACCCTGCAGTCACACCCTTCTGCCTGGGCATCTCCAAGTTCTTCATCCCACAGATGCACAACACCACCCTTACTCTCCTAAGCCATCCCCCCTTTTCTTAGTCAACAGAGGATCATATGGTCTTCCTATAGTTTCCTTCTCCTTCATGTCTCAGCAGTGTGACCTCCAGAGAGGACTGGAGTTAGATTTACTTCCAAGGGTTGCAGAAATGCTGCTTTGATGTTTTTCCTGCAAACACAATATTGGGATCAGAAATAATTGTATGGAAAACCAAAGCATCAGAGCTGGCATTTCTGCAGCTGGCCACACACCTCCATTTGGAATAAAACCCATTTATCTTGTATTAGGCAAATAGGAAAGTGATACAAGAAACATGACTGCTGAGTACCCACCATTCCTTTGATGTGCCCTGGCTGGCTTCTGAGGCAGCAATGTACAGGCACAAATATCACTGATGTAGCAAAGAATTTAATAGAATCATAGAATGTTAAAGGGTAGGAATGGACCTTAAAGATCATCTAGTCCCAACCCCCCTGCCCTGGACAGGGACACCCCTCACTAGACCAAGTCACTCAAGGCTTTATCCAACCTGGCTTTGAACACTGCCAGGGTTGGGCATTAACAACCTCCCTGGGCAATCTGTTCCCATGTCTTACCACCCTCACAGTAAAAAATTGCATATTGTGTTTGGTGAAACCCACCTGAATTTTTAAATGGTTTTGTTTTGTGGCCAAAACAGTTTTTCATTCTGACTGAACATTGCATTGAAGGGAACCCTCTCTTCCACAAAAATTTCACCTCTGGAAAGGAGGAGGTAAGTGCCTGAGTGTAAGTCCCAGGCTCCCAGGCCTGTAGCAGCTGGGGAAAGAAGGATTGGGTGGATTGGGGATGCTGCTGGGGATGGGGCTTGAACAGCATGACAGAAATCTCAGAGGCTGTAGATGAAACTGTCCCACTGAATCACCTCAGCCCTGCAATGCAGGTGCTTTCCCATCACTGTATGCCTCACTGTTTTGACCACTCTTCTAGGGATGACCAATGTCTGAGTCACCCTTCATAAAGCTGCTCCTGGATTCATATTTTCCAGTTTCTGAGCATCCTGTAATAGATGTTTTCCTATTCAAGCAGTTTGGTGGGATTTTTCCCTTGGAGATGGCACAAACACACTTCCCCATTCCTTGATCAGTCAAAACTTTGACCAATATGAATAATTAGTAGACTTGTCTGGGAGGTAGCATTCAAAACTGGGGGGTATATTGCTTGTTTTGGGATTTCTTTTATTGCTTCCACGTTTAAACAGACCATGGATAATGGGTTTAAAAGGAAGGCACACCTATGATGCTAAATGAGAGGGCCAAGGAAATTAGCTAAAGCACAGTGGTCCACATAACTGAATTAATGCCTTAATCCATGACTCTTCAAGACATACCTGCTGTAGAGTATTAGTGACAATTAATGTGCATGAAAGCCAGTTCTGGTTGCTCAGCCTTGTGGCCAGAGTTCAGTCTTGACCATTTTTAATTTAGCACTGTGTATATACACATTGGTGTGTATGAATGTAGATACATGTGTGTGTCTCAGCCTAATTATAGCACAATAATGTGTTTGCAGGAAAAACAGCATGTGTACACCATGCTCCAGATCCTCAGGATCCCAACTGTCCAAGTTAGAGCTCCTCTTAATCAGTCCCTTGAGCACCATACCAGACCTCCTGCACCCAGTTACAATCTGCCATTTCTCTCTCATGAACTGTTCATTAATAAAAGTCTTTCATCCACTCACTAAACACCCAGGCAAACTCAGGTAATTATGAGCTTTGGGAGCTCAATTTTAATGCCATAGTTGTAATTTTCTGGCTGCACACCTTCCTCCATACAGTACCTCTTACCTCTTTGCTCATCTTATAATACTCTGCAGATATTTATTAGGAGATATTCAGCAATAAACATCCATCTCTTCCAGCCTAAATCAGGTGCCATCATCATGTACTTTTTCTGAGAGAAAAAGCAGCAGAGAGCTGCAAGTGGATGGTTACATGTCTGATGCAGTGTGGGAAGGAGCATATTGAACCACTAGATCACGAATGGTGTGGTGATATCCATTAATGCTAGAAGCATCCCAGTGGTACCTGCATGCCCTTCACCTCCGGGTTAGCACTAATTGCATTGCCAGGCTTGGCACAACATGCTGTGACAACTAACAGCACTTTCCTTGTGGAGAAAACTCAGAGATTTAACCAGCTGAATAAAAATCTCCATTGGCAACTCATGAAATCTGCATTTTTCCTCCCATTCTTTGACCAGGAATACAGAATGAATAACAACGTGAGCTGCAGTGTGTGCTTGTAGCCCAGAAAGCCAACTGAATCCTGGGCTGCATCAAAAGGAGTGTGGCCAGTAGGTCAAAAGAGGTGATTCTCCCCCTCTACTCTGCTCTTGTGAGACCCCACCTGGAGTACTGCATGCAGTTCTAGTGTCCTCAACATAAGTAGGACATGAAACTGTTGGAGCAAGTCCAGAGGAGACCAGAAAGTTGATAAGAGGACTGGAGCATCTCCTCTGTGAAGACAGGCTGAGAAAGTTGGGGCTCTTCAGCCTGGAGAAGAGAAGGTTGCACAGACACCTCATAGCAACCTTCCAGTATCCAAAGAGGGCCTGCAGGGAAGCAGGAGAAGTCATTTGTTTGGAACTGTAGTGATAGGACAAGGAGTAAAGGGCATAAATTGAAAAAGGGGAAATTTAGATGAGCTATTAGGAAGAAATTCTTTACTGTGAGAGTGGTCAGATAGTGGCACAAGTTGCCCAGGGAGGCTGTGTGTGCCCCAAACCTGGCAGTGTTCAGAGCCAGGTTGGATGAAGGCTGGAGCAACCTGGTCTGGTGGGAAGTGTCCCTGTCCATGCCAGGAGGCTGGGAATAGATGATCTTTAAGGTCCATTCTAACCCCTTAACCATTCTATGATTCTATTCTATGGTTCCATGAATATAGAATCCAGATGCTGCAGAAGGCTGTTGTGGGTCAGTGGGAGCTATGGAGTTATAAAGCAGAGTAGGCACTTGCTTCAGTCAGTCTATCTATTGTGCCAAGATGAAGCTTCAACCTTTCATGTTATGAAAAAAATATTAAACTCACAGGGTTTTGGTTTGTTTTGTGAGGCTGCCATATGGCAGTGGCTAACAAGAGTATTGGTTTGGTCTAACACTGAGCTCGGAACTTCAGTGTAGCTCAGACAACTTTATTCTGACTTTTTCTGACTTTCAGACAAATTTTTTACTCCAAAAGAACTTGCTCCCAGGTGTGGGCCACTGATGACTACCATCACAGGCGCGTTTCACTGCTGAGTGGTTTTTCCTTCTCGGGATTGTAATGTAGCAGTGATACAACTTGGCACAGCAGCAGCAAGTCACTAGTTGGAGTCTCACCAGGCACAGTGTAAGAATCAGTATGACCAGAAAACACACTGGGAGTTTGGCTCATATCAAGAGTCTCAAAAACATCTTCAGGACAGCTGAGAGCACTGTAAGAAGGTTTAAATCCTTCATGTATCACTATTCAGACTCATAGCTTGCCTCCTCTAGGTATTTCCAAGCTGTGGTGGTGCCTTGGCCATTGCCTGTAAGGCTGGTGATAGAATATGCTGTACAGAGTATGTGTATGCCACAGGCAGACCCTACTTGCCATAAAGGAATGGTTGCTGCTCAGGGGGGAAGGTCAGAAAGCTGTGTGTTGGTCCTGCTGTGCAGATACATGTTTTTGTGAGTGCCTACAGGAGCCTTGCAGTCTCCAGCAGATTCCCCCCCCCATGTTTGTTCATCCCCAGCTGACGACACTTGGCAGGCAATTCCCGAACTCAGATGCAATTGCTCAAGGATTCCTGCAGGCAAAAAGGAAAACAAAGTTTTATTTGCTTTATCAGCATTGAAATGTGTTTTTCAAGTGTGGGTCACTTCCCAAGGTGTCCCCGTGATTTAGAAGTCAATGACTATGCCATAAAGGGATTTAAATACACAAGTCCAAATTATGGCTTTGCAAGCTGTCCCTAGGCAGTACTAGAATTCTGTGTGTTGCCTGTGTTTTTGGTAGGAAGGGACTTGATCATCTAACAAAGAAAGAGGATCCTGATAGTTCTTCAGAGATGATCTAACTCCATCTATAATTCACATTTGGGTTATCATTTGGGACTGATGCTCAAACCTTTCAAACAGGACCTCACCTTGAACACCTGCTGAGAAGGCAGAGGCTGGAAACCAGCCTGGGATGGGGAATGCTGTCCAAACCCTTCTGCTTAGGTGCAGGTTCTATCACACAGAATCCCCATCACTCCTTAGGGCTGGCAGGAACTGGTGGGGCCAGGAGATTGCAAAGCACTGGAAAATTGCTGAGTATGGCATCAAGGGGCTCTTTGGGGAAGGTGGCCAGAAATACTCAGAGCATCCATTTTGCTATACCATTATCCTCTTTCAGGCACTATTCTGTCTGTGATGCCTTCAACCTCATAATGCAAAGGTAGAATTGGCCATGTTAGAAATGTGATCCAAAAACAGTGGGAAGTGGAAGATGCCCATGGGAAGATGCTGAACCCAGTCCTCCCCTGGGAAACTGGGCAACTTCCCCCACTTTGGATAGGCAAGAAGAAATTTCCTCTGCTGTTCATGGCCTTTTCCATGTAGGACAGCCAGGACTGACTCCTGATGCTGGGATCTGGTAGTGAGGGCCATAACTGGGAAGAGATGACACTTGCATAGTTGTGGAAGAGCTTCTGAAAACTTCACTTCGTTCATTTGTTCACCAAAATTTTTTTCTATCTGCTATTGGATAAAAAATAAAATATCTGTTTCTCAGTTTTGAAACAAAAATTCTTTGGGTTTCTCATTTCTCAGTGTTTTTGCCAAGTTGAAAAAGGTACCAATGGGCCCCCATTTAAAGGGATAAAGTATGATTAATAACAGCAAACTAAACCTTTAAAAAGCAAACAGGCTCTTTTTGCTTAAACAAAGAGCTGAAAGGGTAAATTTCAAATCCAAGCACTAAGTTGAAACAAGCTATTTTTCATGTGTCAGAGTTTGAAATGAAAAATATAGATTGCCTCCCTCCTCAGTTTTTTTACTCCACATTTATCCTTGATAGGGATAAGGGTGAATCATGGGAGAAGGATGCCACTTCAGAAGGAACAGCCAAGTGTGACATTGTCACTGGTAACCTATAAATTATACACAAAGAATTGCTGCTTCGTTAATCTTAGACTCAAAGCCAATCAATATGTTTTCTAGTTTGCACCGATGGAAGTTCACAGGTTCTCCTGGGTACCTTGGTAGCATGTTTTGGGTGAGCATCACCTCTGCTGCTAATTCCCCACCTCTGAGGACCCAATTCTGCCTCTGCAATGAATTTTCACATTGCTGCAGTAACGTATTTTCCTTATTTACACCACAAACCAATGAAGAGGTGCTGCTAGGTACCTCCACCTGAGTAGTTTAGAAAATCTTCAAAGAGATATTTTTCTTCTAGAAAAAGATACGAGCACTGGATTTTCCCTTTATTGCTTTCCTATAGCTCCAGTCTTACAGAAAAGCAATTTCACCTGAGATTCACCTGAAATTAATGTCTCTATAAAATATTCCTGTCTTCACTTTGGATCTGGTTGGTTTTCAGTGTACATGATTTATTTTCCAACTGAACTGGAAATATTTTTTGCATTTTAGTGGGATTTTTCATTTTCTAAATAAATGCATCAGCAGCCCACATGCAACTGAGTTTATTGAGATTCTAAAACATGTTTCCCTTTCCCCACTATCAAGCACGGAAAAATGGATTTCAGACTCATCCTGCTGACAGCAATGCTTTCTGTATCCTGCTGTCCTGTAGGTATGGGATTTTGTATGTTCTGGGTAAGTACAAAGCAATAAGTAGACTGAAGTATTATCTGTTTTAAATCACCATCTTCAGCCACCTCTTCTGGATTCACATACCTAAGTACCCTCTCAAGACATTGCACAGAGGAGGCTATATGTCTCTTTCATCAAATCTTTCTCTTTTTTTGATCTCTTTGGCCATTTTTTGCTAGGCTTACTCTAGTTTTTAAGACCAGTCTGTTTAAAACATGTATTATCATTCAAGTGGCAGAGGATGCTGGTGCAGATCAATTACTGCACACGCTCCTGCTTTAACAGAATTGCAGATATTGGCTTTGCAATCCACAGAAGCACGGTGCCCACAAATGAAATGCTGCTTATTTTTAAAATGACAGCATTTCTATCACAGGAACCTGGGGAATATGGTCAATACATAAATCAGCACATTGGGAAAAAGAAATAAAGTTGCAAGGTTCTGCTCCGAGAGCTTCAATTTTGTGAGTCATGCAATTCACAAGCCAAGGTTAAAAATGTTCTTGGGCTTTAACTTGTTGTGATGCAGCAGCTGCCAAACTCTACTGATTGCTGTCTCTTAAAAATAAAAAAAAAAAAAGGAGAAATTTAATATGCAAGATTCTCCTCCTAATGCATATTTAATTAAAAACTTAATTGGTTTGAGCTAAGTATTTCTGAACTCTGGTAAAGTAAATGAATATTTAAAGCTCCCTTGAGGCCATTATAACAAGCATTAGCCAGGAAAATAGGATTTTGCTTTACCAAAAAATAAAGGCTTTAACACAACACGATGTAGCACCAAGATCTGTCAAACAGCCTAAAGTCTGAAATGGGCAGTGAAGGGGAACCTGATATTGTAGGATGTTTCTTTCCTTTACCAAAAATACTGGTTTGTTTCCTGCTCCCCAGCAATTTTGTTTATGTTTCTCTTTGGGGTTTTTTTTGAGCAGGGTGGTTGGGGATCTATATTCTTTCTTCTATTTGATATAGTAGCATTGCCCAAGAAGTCAGTCACCTTATTGGGAAGTAATTAAATTGCTCTAATCAGAGAAACCTTTCAGGACATCCTGGGTGGTCATTCAAAAAGGAACAGTACGCAGTACTCTCCATTAATGCTCTGTGCAACATGAATTAGATTTTTGGAAAAAAAACCCCAAACAATTATCAGAAAATAGCATCTTTATGCCCCTCTTAATCTTCTGCAATAATCTAGAAAAAAATGCCTCACAGCATAAGATCTGATGACTCAACAAAGGAACCTGTTCCCCAGGATGAAGCTTTTTCATTCAGAGAAGCTGTGGATGCCTCATCCCTGGAAGTGTTCAAGGCCAGGCTAGATGAGGCTTTGAGCAATCTGGGCTAGTGGAAGATGTCCCTGCTCATGGCAGGGGGTTGGAACTAGATGATCTTCAAGGTCCCTTCCAACCCAAACCATTCTGTGATTCGGTGAAAAGCAAGATTCTGTACTCTGCAACTTAACTTGTAGCTAAATCTCTGCTGGGTTTTACACACAAACCTCTGACATTTGGAGACCACCCAGCCAGACAGCAGGGATTGTCACCTTTGGGAAGGTGGCCCAGAGAGGAGGGCAGAGACCTTCTCCAATAGTCAGAGCCAAAGAGCCAAAGCTTTGCCTCTTGTAGGGTCTGATTTTAGCACATCAGAAACACAAGTCACCCGTTGCCTTGTCTTTCACTGTAGACTCATCCCCAAGCTGCACAAAGGTACTTACTTACCATGCAGAACTAATGTAGCAGTGAATTTAAAACGCTTTAAATTCAGCCTCTTACATGAGAATTGCTTAGATTCTCCCTGGGATGCTTTGGGGACCTGCCCATCACTCAGAGTATCAGAGCTGAAGCTGGCAGCATCCTACCTCTGGTTATGCAGCTTGTGAAGCCTTCACTGGCTCTGCAGCTCTGGTAATTTTCCTCATTTTATTCCTGGTATAATGTGGGATTCAGTCTTCAGAGCCAAAGGACTCTACTTCAGCTGCAGTTTTAATGGACAAGCACTAATTTTTGACTATAAATTTCTGTAAAATGCAGCTAGTTTCAGTTCATTCAGGGCACATTGCCCAAAGGCTCCTGAAGGTGCTCTGCCATCCAGCAGGTTGTGCTGAGTGAATTCCTGGATGGTGGGATGGAAAAGTCTTCTCAGCCCTCACACTGGGTTGTTCTCCACCTGCCTAGTCAGCCCTCCTGGCTAAACAAAGTGACCCAGGAAAGCTCCTAATGCTCCTCAGACATTTTGGTGTGGACTTGAGCTCCTGATCTCGAAAGAACATCTATAAGAACATCTGGAAAACTAGTAAGAAATAAACTCCCAGTGGATGAACCCACATCCCACCAGTAGGAACTGCAGATCTCCTTTGGTTTGAATCCATGTCTCTGTGCTACCACACATTCATGCAGAGATGCACATGTCCCAGCTGAGTGGACAATGTGGACAGGAAATCAGAGTACAGCATGGTCTGTATCAGCAATCAATACCAGCATTTCTGGAGTTGTCAACCTTTATTTCTTTCTTTATTGTTTGCAAAGAAAAGAAAATGTGTCAGAGCGACTTACAAACTGTATTCTTTATACCTGGTTCCTTTTATACATTCATACTTTACTCCTTCACCTTGATTGCAACTGATTCAGTCAAGATGCTAACATAGTCTGGATACCAATTCTTTGAATCCAACCTATATTTATGTGGCATAAATAATATTCATCTACCATAAATCAGCATCAAATAAACAAACATAACCTGGCTTGTATGAAGTCAGACATGAAAAACAGAATAACCAAAAAGTAAGTTTTAGTATTCCAGATTAGGCAGTGGAAAGCAGACAGATTATTATTGGGAAAGGAGGTCTTTGGGGGTCCTTAGGAGTCAGTCTGACACCATTGTCAACAGAAATACATTTTTGGACTTCGTTCATAAGTTATTGGCTAGATTAAGCAATTATTGTTATAGTTCCACACAGAGACAGAACCTGGTGCATTGCTGCATGTGGATGCCTGGGAGAGAATTACTTAGCTGGGACATCAGGGGGAAAGGGGGGAAAAATGCAAATATGAGAAAGCAACAAGATGATATAGAGATCTGCTGGATGGGTATGGTTTGCTGGCAGGGCAACATGCACACACTCACACACAAAATTTCTGTTGTCTGTATCAATGATGCCGTTATTCTTTCTCTTCCCCTCTTTCCTTATATCTGTTTCAGGAAATAATAAGGTTTTGATGAGATGGATTTTTGTCCTGCCCCTGAAGAGGTGTGTAATCCAGCTCATAGCAGTTCATCATCTTAGCAGACAAAATGCTTTTTCCTCTATTCAGCCTCTTTTATATCCTAACCTACCAAATGAGTTTCCCTCCTCAGTGGGAGGGAGTGCTCCTTCTGAGACCCAGAGGATTCGATTGTGTGGTGGCAGAGGGCACAGCCGGGTGCTCCCAGTAGATGTGCCAGGAGCTGCTGGGGCACTGCACACATGCCCTTAACAACCTACCTACATGTGCAATAACTCTTGCTGCCTCCCAAACAGTTCTATTTTTTTAATCTGCCTTCCCTGACCCTGCATTTATATTCCAGTCCTTCTCTTGCCACACAGATTTTATGACCAAGTAGTATTCACACATCCACCTAATTTCCAACACAAGCTTCTTTAATCTCCCCAGGGCTTACTTATCTTTGGAGCAAAGCACCATTTCTAGAGTTTGATTTCCCATCACAGAGAAGCAGCATGTTTCTCATCCTGCTAGTTCAAACACATCCTCATTTATACAAACACTTCCATAGACATTCGGATCAGGTGTGTATTCTCAGCACAACCATGGGCAATTATCCCACAATTCCCAGCGGAAACAGAAATGCTTTGACTGCTCTGATCACCTTTCCACCCATGGACCTGTGAGCCATATTACAGCATTAGTTAAGCTTAAAAAGACAAGTGATGCTATGTTTTTTGCATGCAAATGCTCTATGGATTTAGCATCACCATGTTACTGAAGTATTGGCAAGGGAGTTAGGTTTAACAGCTCTGAAGTATTTTGTAACTGTAATTGTGATTTTATTGAGAATTACTGAGTAAGGATCATGTTCTTAGAAAAACCCCACCTTCCACAGACCAGGTTGCTCATAAGCCCCATCCAGCCTGATTTTCATCACTAACAGGAATGGAGCATCCACAAGTTGCTGCAAAAAATTGTGTGTAGTTCAGACTTAAAGGTTTGGAAATATTTTTAGATTCTTGTGTGAAAATCCATATTTAAATGTAAAATATTAACCTTGCCAGACAATATTTTATTATTCAACTAATGAATCACATCAGTAAACAAGTCTCTCCAGGATTCAAGTTTAAATGCTTGGGAAAAAAAAGATTATTAATTTGCTCTTGCTGTGCTCTTCAGTGCAAGGTAGTCTACATTGTGTTTGTACTTATGTCCATTCCACTTGATCTAGATGGGAAGACATAAGATTTGAAAGGAGATATACAATTAAAGCTAAAAATAAACCACAGATGTATTTGCCCAATGACAAAGACATAAAGCAGCTGTATGTAGAGCACAATATCTCAATGCAGCATAGGATGGTCTGAGGTTCAAACAGTCTGGAATTTAGTTCTTTTCCTGATCACAGTTTCCCTGTCCACTTGAGTTTTTCTTCCTGATTTGTCATTTTCTCCTGTGAATCTTCTCTGAAGATCAGGCACCTCCACCCTGATGTCACCCAACGAGATATAGTCTGTGCTCCAGGCATGCTGGAAGGAGCTGGCAGAGTGGAAACACACACATTTCACAGCTCAGCAGCCAGCCCTGGCTCAAACCATGCCAGGAAACACTGTGCATATGAATGAGACCAAGCGCTGCACTCCGGGGTTGGGACATTAAACAGCAAGGGGAGGCATTTTCAGATGGGAGTTCAAAATTGAAACAAGAACAGCTCTTGTTGGAATGGGCAGCTCTTAGCACCAGTGCCATGAAAGCTGAGGAAGAGCATTTAAGAAATACTGTTTCAGAAATGCACTGCCCACCTTGCTACAAAGGGATGAGTTTCTTCAATGTTCTCCAGGGATTCAGAAGTAACTCTGATTTTTTAAAAAAATAATCTATTTATTAAAGCCTGCCTATAGTGGATTCATCATGTTTTCTGATACTGAGGCTTACTGTTTTGATTCCATCTTCTACTCAGCCCAGTGCACTTCTCTTTGGCTCTAGTCTGCCCTGACATGATTAGAATCATAGAATGGTTGGGATTGGAAGGAACCTTAAAGATCAGACAGTTTAACCCTCACTGCCACAGGCAGGGACACCTTTCACTAGACCAGGTTGCTCCAAGCCCCATCCAGCCTGGCCTTGAACACTTCCACAGTTTCTCTGTGTGACAAGTGCCAGTGCCTCACCATCCTCATAGTAAAGAATTTCTTCCTAATATCTAATTTAAATGTAACATCTGTCAGTTTGAAGCCATTACCCCTTGTCATGTCACTCCATGCCCTTGTCAAGAGTCCCTCTCCAGCTCACTTGGAGCACCTTTAGCTACCAGAAGGGGCTCTCCCCAGAGCCTTCTCTTCTCCAGGCTGAACAGCCCTAGGCCTCACAGTGTCCACCCTGGAACACTTCCACAGTTTCTCTGTGTGACAAGTGCCAGTGCCTCACCATCCTCATAGTAAAGAATTTCTTCCTAATATCTAATTTAAATGTAACATCTGTCAGTTTGAAGCCATTACCCCTTGTCATGTCACTCCATGCCCTTGTCAAGAGTCCCTCTCCAGCTCACTTGGAGCACCTTTAGCTACCAGAAGGGGCTCTCCCCAGAGCCTTCTCTTCTCCAGGCTGAACAGCCCTAGGCCTCACAGTGTCTCCCCAGCAGAGGTGCTCCCGCAATCTGAGCATCTTCATGGCCTCCTCTGGACTCATTCCAATAGGTCCATATCCTTTTTATGTTGTGGGTCTCTGAGTTGGATGCAGCAATCTAGGTGGGGTCTCAAGACCTCATGTAGTCCCAGGGCAGAGGATAAGCTGTGCTGTAATACCCAGCAGGACTCTGGTCTTCCAGTGGGGTTTGTGAGGAAGTAAAATGCATTTAGTGTGCAGTACTGTGCAGCCATGTAGGAAGCCATGTACTGTGCACCCTGGTGAGGATATTCAGGGTATCACCACAGAGCATTGGAAACCCTCCTGGTCCAGAGGAGGGCTGTCAGGCACCAGCCTCGCTCCTGCACAGGAGGTGGCCATGAAAATGTAATCCAGAGAGGAATCCACTTTTTCTTTTAATACAAGAGACCCAAGTGATGGTTTCACAGCCCTTTATTTTAGATACAAGGCTACATTTGACTTCCTGGATTATAACTGGACAGCCTGGTTAAGGCAGAGCAACCCCAGAGGAGCATATGGCTTGTGTTTGTGATACACATGTACAGTTCGGTCCCTCTCACCAGGCTTCCTGAGGTTTATTTGGGGCAAGAAGTTCAAGCTCTGATAACACAGGCTCCATAGAAACAGACTTGGGCTTTTGTTTCTGTGTCTGCTGCAGTAACAGGGAGCATGAGAAGAAAGTCAGATCCAGGGAATGGTTGTGTTCAAGACATTGTTCTTCTTGGGTGTTGCAAAATGTGGGTGTCTCCTCTTCCATTTGGCCAACATCTCTTCTGGGCTGTACAAAGAGTATCCCCCTGCAATGGGGATTGATTGCCACTGGATTGTCGTTTAGTGGCTTGTCCTCTGCAGCGTTTCCAGCCCCCAACAATCCCAGATGCCCAGTGAAATCTTCCTCTCATCTTCTCCCAATTACTCAGACTAATCCTTGCCAGTCTGTAATCGAGCCAAGCAGCCTTGTGAGACACTAATGTGTTTTGTGATTGTAGTTTGCTTGCCAGCATTTATGACATTTGGAAAGACAGTGGTGAGTCATGCGAGACAAATGGTTAGTGCCATCTATTTTTTATGTATATATATAATTAGATTTTGCAGCACAAGAGAAAACAGCCCCTGTCCATCTTGTCAGGAGAACAATAAAAAGGGAAAAGAAAATTTTCTTTGGCAACTTTTGTAGCCTGACAAGTGCTTTCAGTGATAGGTTCCTTAGATGGCTTTTTTTTACTCTGAGTTATATAATAATTCAGCACTGTTGCTAGAAATACAGAATAGAGCCATGAAACAAAATTGTTGGAAGCAAGTAAAACATCTATGCAAATAGATACTGTGTCCTGGTACAGTATGCAGGATATACTGACTTTTTTCCTCCAGTGGCTTTGTCTGTGGGCGTTTAGTGTTCTCCTCCCTCTCAGGACACTGTTTTGTGCATCACTGTGCCCACTGATGGTCTTTTCTTCCAAGGCCAATGAAAGCCTTTGCAACTCCCCTTGGTGGTCACTGCAACAGACCTCTAGTGTGTGCTCAGTAGGATTTCTGACTAGATTTGTATTTTTCTCCCTTCCTCCCTCACATCAGACATGGTCTAATAGTTAACACAGGGAACCAGAGGGTTTGTTCAGACCATGACGTTGAGTCATTATGCAGTTTTCGGCAGGCAATGAAGGCTTAAAAAACATCCACTCACTTCTGATGACTCAGTTTGAGCAGCTTCATACCTCTTGGGCTTGAATTTTCTCAAGATCTTTGAGAACTCAAAGCACACACAAGGCTTAGCTACAGAATCCTGCTGCAAACCCAGCCGAGCTATCCCAGTCTGGATGTTTAGGAATGGAATGCCTATAATTAGAGAGCACTTTGGGGAATGTTGATCTTACTCACTGGGTTTCGGTTTATTCCTTATTAACATGAGGGTAAAAATACCAAGGCTCCTTCCTGACAATGAGCTTCTGTTTGCACAACACAGTGATCCTCAGGTGAAAGTGATGTGGTTAAACAAGGGCAAGGAGCCCTGTTGAAACCCTGACCATCTGATAACTGGGACATGCCCTATACAGGCAAAAACATTTTGCTTAGAAGTACCATCAAATTTCTGGAGAAATCTCCCACACAAATAAAAGGCATCTGCCCAACAGCTACAAAGAGATAAACAAGCCACTTCAGAGATGTGAGCAAGCAATTTCATGAGAATAAGTAGCAGAGGCATGCGCACTTCAGTGCAAGCTAACCAAAGTTCCCAGAGAGTCTCCTGATGTGTAACAGCTGGTTCTACTGTGAGATCATTTTTGCTTTCAAGTAAACCCAGGGATAGTTTCCTGCCAGCCATAGATAACTCTCTGTGAATTACAGGATATCTCGGGCATAGCTATGGCTGTTGGATTATCAGCCAGTGTGAAATGACTGTGATCTGGCAGCATCGAATCTATTAACCCTCTATTGGATGAAATGTCCAAGGTCTCCTCAAGGAGTGATGAAGATTTCACTGGAGCTGCTCACTGCTCTGTGCAGTGACACTGAAGTGTGGCTGAAATGAAGCCACAACAAACAAACATTCAAGAGCAGTCAGGAGCTGTTGTCACTAGAAGACACAGGCAGTGCTATGCCATTTCTGTTTCTGAACATGCTTTTACAGCTTGTAGCCTCAAACCCTTCTCTAGCTCAAGGGACAATCCATAATAGAGCCAAATATTCTTTGACTCAGTTCAGTACCTACAGCCCTACAACTGAGGGGTTATATGGGGAGAGTGACCGCAGGTCCTTCTGGAAACCACACTTAGCTCATTTCTACCCATGAGAAACTCATGTAGAATAACAGAATAAGGATTTTGAAACTCCTTGGAATGAGCAAGCAGCTTCCAAGGTTACACTCTCCTCTCAAATGAGTCACACAGAATACCACAGCAGTGCCCCTGCAAACCAGCCCTCTGTGTTCCCCTGATCTCTGTCACAGCTGCCAGCCCTCCTCTGTGTCAGAGATTACATCCTGAATACCAGCAAAGACTGTGTTGGATCTGCACTTGCATTGGAGATGTCTACCCCATTTTTAGATCTTGGGTTTTGAAGATTTAAACCATTATTGCTCTTCCTCTCTAAGTGGGATTGATCCAATGACCCAAAATTGCCTTTAAGACCAAAACTTTCTTATGTTTGCAAACGCCTGCTCTCTTGAGCCAGTTTGAATTTTGAGGATGCATTTTTATTCTATGCTTTCTGTAATTCTGTAACTATATACCTCTCTCTTCCGGCCTTGATTTAATGGGTGCTGTGATAATAAATGTGTGATAGACTCTATCTCAGGCTCCACTAATTCCCGTGGATTTCATTAGACATTTTTTTTTGTATTTCTACTTCCTTGAAAACTATGAAGATCATGAATTTTCAACAGAGTGACACAGGCTGCAGTTCAGCTAGAGCACACACAGAGATGTGGAGGCATTTGCAGGGTTAGAATTGTAACAGCAGAAACATTACTGGAAGCCAAATGTGGCAGTGGAGATATCTGTCCTATTTACTTCCAGAATATAAATTAGACATAGTTGAGACAGGAAAATTTAGGAGTGTATATCCCCCATACAGCCATGGGAGAGAAGTGAGACCACTTTTGAGGTCTGAGAGGCAAGTGGAAGCAGTGTAGAAGAGTTGAGCAAGGTACCTGCAACAGGCAATAGGAGCAATCCCTCAGTCTTCAATTTAGGAGTGAATATGTCAAGGTAGAAAGATTACAAATCCCACCTGAAACAGAAAGTATAAATATATGGGGTCTGATGAGGGAAAATTGAAAGAGAAATTGTCAGTTAGAATTCATCAAGCACAAGAAATGTCTCAGACACTTCAGCACATAAGTTATTAAAAAAGCACAATCAGGGAGCACAGCAGGTATCGTGTGTTAAAGGAACTTCATTGCTTGGGCTGATGACTAACACCATTTACACAGAAATCAAGTGCAGCATGCCAATGCAGCCTGACAGAGAGCACACCTTGGAAGCAGCTGCCTCTGATCTCTAGGGCTGCCAGAAAAGCAGTTAGCAAGTGCCTTTGGAGGCTTCTGTTCAGAAACCCTGTCAATCACCAGAGTTACCAAAGAGTTATTTAACAGTAGAGACAACTGTTTGTACAGTGTCACACCTGGATAAATCAAGACAGACAGGAAAGCAAATGCTCATTTCTTCCTTCTACTTCTCATACCACTGCCCTAAGAAGGGGCTGAACAGAGGACAGTGCCATCAGGACTAGTTCCCCCTCAAGAGGAAACACCAAAATAAACACCAAAATAAACTTGCCACTCCTCCAGACCTATTTAGCCAATGCCATGTGATTTACAGCCCTTTTTTATCTGCTGATCTCTGTGCATTTGGCAAATCTCCTTGTGTGATGGGGTTATCATATGCCATGGCAGCATCCCCACTGCCAAAGCCTTGATGTCTAAAACTCACCAAGGAAACTGTTCCCTTATATCCTTCCACTTAGCAGCATAACACATTGGTCTGAGCAACTTCCCCCTTCCCAGGGGTTTTAACAATGCTTTGCTTTCCAAGTGGGTACAAAGTGCAAAGGAAGCCTCAAACCATTCCTGAGTATTCTACATCCTGTACCATCTTATTTGTCAATTTTAGGAAATTTGTTGCCTTCTACTTTTGTTGTACCTTGGTGTCTGCACAAACAGCTCTACTACTCCTCAAATTTTCTGAGATCAAGCTGGTTTCGATATGCAAAAGGTGCTGGAACATACATTTCCTATTACTCTGCTGGTTGTGAAGATCAGAAAGTCACATAAATTCTATTTTCCCTCAGTCCTCCCTTTCCAGATAGTGTTGAAAAAGCAGGACCCCAGCAACCCATAAGATGACACCCTAGAAATTTCTGCTTGACAATATCGTTGAAATTCTAGCAAATATTAAATACTGTCTTTTTTTGATGGTTTGTGACATGATGACAGGTGGTCTTGATCACAGATGACATTAATACGAGTGGCTGACACAGTATTTGCCGCACTCTGTCCAAACTACTTTCTTCTTCTTGCTGTTATATATCTCCTTTCTCATTTCTTTTGAGATCAGTGCTATTGAAGAGCTGCAGACCTTTACCTTTATTCTCTGCTCCATAAAAACTCAATTATTTGAGCCTGACAGCCTGCCTGGATTACACAAGGACAAAGCAGGTCTAGTAAGAGGAAAGTCAGGTCCCCTGAGTGCAGCTTTGTCATCAATCCTCTGGTATGACAGACAGCAGCAGAGCCCCTTCCACACCCTGGGATCAGGCAATTCATGGAAATTAGGGAGAGAGGTGACTTCTTTGGTTTGATTTTTTTTTTACTATTTTTGCACTAGCAATTCAAGAGAAATAGAGACCGAGAAAAAGGGAGGGTTCAGCAAGGCCAATTGCAAGGTCCTTTACATGGGTCAGGGCAACCCCTGGTATCAATCCAGGCTGAGGGATGAACAGGTTGAGAGCAGCCCTGCCGAGAAGAATTTGGGGATGCTGGTGGAGAAGAGGCTGGACATGACCCAGTAATGTGCACTTACAATCCAGAAACACCCTGGGTCCTGGGCTGCATCAGGAGCAGCATGGTCAGCAGGTTGAGAGAGGTGATTCTGTCCCTCTATTCTGCTCTGGTGAGACCCTACCTGGAGTGCTGTGTCCAGCTCTGGGACCCACAACATAAGAAAGACATGGACCTGCTGGAGCAAGTCCAGAGGAGGTGACACAGATGCTCAGGGTACTGGAGCACCTCTGCTATGGAGACAGACTGAGAGGGCTAGGGTTGCTCAGCCTGGAGAAGAGAAGGCTCCAGGGAGACCTTCTAGCACCTTCCAGTACCTAACGGGGTTTATAAGATGGGGACAGACTTTTTATCAGGGCCTGATGTGATAGGACAAGGGGTAATGGTTTTAAACTGAAAGAGGGTAGATTCAGGCCAGATATAAGGTAGAAAAGCTCTTACAATGAAGAGGCAAAACACTGGCACAGGTTGCCCAGAGAGCTGCTGGATGCCCCATCCCTGGAAACATTCAAGGCCAGGTTGGATGGAGCTTTGAGCAATCTGGTCTGCTGGAAGGAGTCCCTGCCCATGGCATAGGATTGGAACCAGGCAGCCTTGAAACCAGACCAACCCAAACTGTTCCATGATTCTGTGATGGTGTGAAACAGCATGCTATAGAAAGGTTCTGTCAAAAAACCCAAAATGAAACAAAACAAAAAATATAAACTTGCCATTACTTAAAAGGTTTT
>NW_008687828.1:0-13884 GCF_000695815.1 Acanthisitta chloris
CTGAAAGCACAGGAGGTGGCAACCCACCGTGCATCTCTAGCTGAGATGTCGGGGCATCACTGTCCACCTAAAATCTCAGCTGGGGTAATGGGGCTCCACTGTCCACCTAAAATCTCTAGCGGCCAAGATAACGAGACTCCACAACCATCTATAAGAAGGGCTGGAAGGAAGAGCCAGGGAACTACAGGCGTGTAAGCCTAACCTCAGTTCTGGACAAGGTCATGCAGGAGATCACCGAGTGCCATCACATGGCACATGCAGGACGACCAGGGGATGAAGTCCAACCAACATGGATTTATGAAAGGAAGGTCCTGCTTGACCAGCCTGATCTCCTCCTATGACAAAATGACCCGCTTAGTGGATGAAGGGAAGGCTGTGGATGTGATTTACCTGGACTTCAGCAAGGCATTTGACACTGTCTCCCACAGCCTTCTTCTAGAAAAACTGACTGCTCATGGCTTGGTTGGGTGAACTCTTAGATGAGTAAAAAACTGGCTGGATGATCGGGCCCAGAGAGTTGTGGTTAATGGTACTAAATCCAATTGGGACTGGTCACTAGTGGTGTTCCCTGGGGCTCAGTATTTGGGCCAGTCCTATTTAACAGCTTTATGGATGATCTGGACATGGGGATTGAGTGCACTCTCAGTAAATTTGTGAATGACACTAAGTTAGGTGGGAGTGTCAATCTGCCTGAGGATACGAAAAAGAGAGACCTGGACTGACTTGATCAATGGGCTGAGGACAATTGCATGAGGTTCAGTAAGGTGAAGTGCTGGTCCTGCACTTGGGACACAACAATCCCATGCAGCGCTAAGGCTGGGGGAAGAGTGGCTTGAGTGTTGTTTGTCACAAAGGGACTTGGGAGTGCTGGTGACAGCAGCTCAGTATGAGCCAACAGTGTGCACAGGTGGCCAAGAAGGCCAATGGCATCTTGGCCTGTAGCAAGAATAGTGTGGCCAGCAGGACTAGAGAAGTGATGCCTGTGCGTAGCATTGGTAAGGCCACACCTGTAGTGCTGTGTTCAGTTTTGGGCACCTCACTTTAGAAATGACATTGAGGTGCTGGGGTGAGTCGAGCGAAGGGCAGTGAGGCTCATCAAAGGTCTGGAAAACATGTCTAGTGAGAAAGGGCTGAGGGAATTGGGCTTATTTAGCCTTCAGAAGAGGCAACTGAAGGGTGTCCTCATTGCTCTCTACAACTACCTTAAAGGGGGTTGTGGAGAGGTGAGGTATGGTCTCTTCTGCAATGCCTGCAGGGAGAGGACTAGAGGGAACAGTCATAAACTGAGACGGGGAGATTCAGGTTAGATGTTAGAAAAACTTTTTTCTCTGTTAGGGTGATCAGACACTGGAATAGATTGCCCAGGAAGGTGGTGGAGTCACCATCCCTGGAGGTATTTAAGAGGCATCTAGATTTGACACTGGAGGATGTGGTTTAGGGTTTCGAGGTTATAGCAGAGTGGCAGGTTAATGGTTGGACTCGATGATCTTAGAGGTCTCCTCCAACCTTGATGATTCTGTGATCCTTAAACAAGCACCGCGCAAACCAACGCAGGAGTTTTTTCAGTCAGCCGTCAGTCCCGGCAGAGGGCAGAGCAGCCACACGGAGCCATCGTCATGGGAAGGGAAGCCGGACCGCACTCCTCGCCTCTCTTTTCCACGTCCTAGATAGTGTATTAAAGTACGAAACCACACGATGCTAAGCTCTACGAACTTCCCTGTAGAAACTGCATGGTTAAAAGAAAGTAATACACTAATGACGTAAGGCTGCGTAGGAATTTGGTTGTTAATGTAATTTAGAAAATGGAAAGTAGAGGAAACAGCATCACAAAGTTACTCCTGGAGACTTTGAGCATTGGAAGGGCTGCTTAGGGAAGTGGTGGAGTCACTGTCCCTGGAGGTGTTTAAGGAAAGACTGGACGTGGCACTTAGTGCTCTGGTCTAATAAACAAGGTGAAAAAATCTGGAAAAGACCTGCAAGATCATCAAGTCCAACCTTTGACCCATCACCACCTTGGCAACTAAACCATAACACTAAGTGCCACGTCCAGTCATTTCTTGAACACGTCCAGGGACAGCAACTCCACCGCCTCCCTGGGCAACTTGTTCCAACAATTTTAGACATAGATACAACAAAAAGGAATATCAAATACCTGCCAAACTTGTGAACAAGCACAACAGCTACATGGTGCACTTCTGCTGAAAACAAAGGTCCTTTTTGTTGAGAAGAAAGATACAAATAATTTTGAGCTCAGTTTTATGGACTTTTACTTTAAATCATGTGATTTTGTGCAATTCTCTAAGAAACTCCTTTGAAGCTGCCAGAGATGGCACCTGTGTAGCATATTATGTTACAAAGAAAATATACAAGCTGTCAACAGATAGAGAATGAGAAATCATATGCTGTATAAAATATCTTTTGGAATTCTTTGATAATTGTTACAATATTCAAAAGACCTATGTTAAGTAGCAACAGGTTAAAAACATCTGTAATTTGGTCCATCACATTGTGAAAGTTGGATGATTTATAAATGGTATTTCAGCTACATAATTCAGTTCAGTACTTTTCTCATAGTCCAGGAGTATCCCAATCAGGGAGCTGAGTCTGGATTTACAGAATCACAGAATTGTTAGGGTTGGAAGGGACCTCAGGAGATATCTAGTCCAACCCCAACTTTCATCTCAACTTCCATTTACAGAGAAAAGAAATGGCATTAGAAGATCTGGCATACATCATAGATCTAGGTGGGCATCATATAGCAAAAATCTTTTTACAAGTCTGTGCATAATTAAAACTGGCTTAACGTTTTTTCTCTTCAGATCAAAAGCAAATCTTTCACTCCTAGGGCTGAAATGGTCCTCAAGCAAGCATCTTAAATGCTTTTGTCCTTTTTTATAGATATGTATCTAACCCAGGCCTAAAGACTATCACTGATGTTAACTGCATAACCTTTCCAGGCAATCTAGAGATTCATAGGATAGCAAAGATTTTCCTAATCTTTACTAAATCTTCTTTCCTGTAATATAGGTCCATTAATTCCTGTCTTATCCAAAACAGCTCTGGAGATTAGATTATTTCTTCAACAGGCATATGCCTATTTGGAAACAGGCACCATCTCAACCCTGGACTTTTCCTTTTCAGGATTATACCCACTCATTCAGTGTTTCTCCTAGTCCAAATCTTTCAGACTTCCCATCATTGCCATTATTCTTGTTTGGACTGTACACAATGTAGTGTTCCAACTGAAACAGAATATTGCAAGTGAGCGAATTAGAAGCATTAATGCTTCACATACCTTGAGGGTTGTACTCTCATTTATACATTTCTGTATATTTCACCTTTTCTTGCAGAATATTGACATAATTCAGCCAGTGGTTTGCTTTGACCTAAGATTTGTGTCTGCAAGAGCTGCTACATAGCCAGATACTTCCAACCTCTGTCTTTGCCTATATCTGCCCCAATGCAGTGTCTTGCATTCATTCCTACAGCAACCAGATCTATCCTCAACTTAAAACAGTTTCATGTAAACCACATTCCTTTTGTTTATTTAGGTGAAAGCTATGCAAGAGCTTATGGAGAGTTTCACTGAGCTTAAGATAAATGGGTTCTGCTCCATCTTCCTGTAGCCACAGGTCTGGTTTTGTAGATTGAAATGATACTGATTTGACTACTTCTAGGTAAGTTTTTATTGATTGCTGTTAATTGCTTTTATTTCTTGTGGATTATCGATTGCTGCATTTTTCCCAGGATCAAGTGTTCGACTAATGGTTCAAATGCATCTGTATCAAAATTTTAGTTCAGATCAAGAGTGCACTTCTGAACTAAGTCTCCAACTTCATAAACACTACTTGCTAAAGCAGATAGAGTGGATAGTTCCCAGGCTCTACCTTTCTCCCCATTTTAGACATATTTTATGCTCTCTAGTCTCAGTAACTCTACCTGGTTCTGAGAGCCACCTGCTTCAGTATACAAGGATGAAACTTAGTTCTGAGGCCCTGAGTACACATTACTCACCTAAATACATTCTGACTCATTCCTTCCTATTTGTACTGTGGTTTTGTTCCTGAAGGAACTGTGAAGGTAACAGCACTTAATGATATTAGAACATTTACTATTCTGATAATAGAGGAGTGGAGAAAAAAAAAGAATATAATGTGTTCCACATCTTTGGAATATGTGCCCTGTTTTATGTGGTCATGAAGTGGCCTGCAGGCACAGGTTTCCCAGTGTAGAGGAAAAGGGTTCAGCTCTCTCATCACCACTAACTAGTGCAGCACTCATTCCCACTGCACATAGTGTGGACAAGGTCTTGTAACTGCACAGCCTGCCTGCCCCTAGCCCTGTCATCCCCAACTGCCCCTGAGCAAGTAGGGCCAAACTGGCTCATTTCAAGGAAATACTGGCATAGTAGTAAAATTAGTGGGAATAAATCTATTTTTAAAATATGTTCCATGCCATACGATTCCATTGGGAATAATAAAATCTGTGAATTTCCTTTCTGGCCACCATTCAGTTGCTATAAAGTACCAGGTTGTAGTTTCTCTCAAGAAAGAAGTCCATTCATTCGTGTCCATGCGTAAGAGCAAAGGGAGAAAACCAGAGGCATTCAGTGTGTATGTGCTGAGGTATTATTGTGATCACTGTTCAAAGGTTATAATCTCCCAACAGGGAGAACATTGTGCAATTTAGGCTGTTAATTAGGGGAATGTTTTGTGGTGCAGTGTGTAGCTATTATTAATGTGTTACAACAGGCTTGACCACAGACCTTTTGGGCTTCACCTAAACATCACATTACTCAATTTTATTGCTAAGGACAATATTCTGGGAACAGTGTCAAGGGAATGGTGTTCGTCATTATCAGTACAGGCTATTCTCTTACCCCTTGTTTTGCTTTCTCATCTGGGGCTTTCATGTACATATGTTTCCATTCATACTGTGTTCATAACACTCTTAATATATATTTTTGTTACAAATCTCTATGACTTTAGCAGCCAGCTCACATTTTATCTGTGCACTGGGTCATTAAACAGTTTATCTGACTAGGTCCATAAACATCCTCAATCTGCTGCTGCTGTTTGCCCACGATATATGTCAAAACTTTTAATGAAATGCCTGTTTATTTTACACATTAACAAATTCTTTCACTTGAAACACAGGAATGTGTATATAGTGCTTCTTTTTGCCTGCCACGGAACATCCCTGGCTGCTGCTAATGGTTTTAGTGCTTAAGCTTTGCATATTGCTTCTCAGTAGAACAGAAATCTACAATTTGAAATTGTGGCCTAATCAGAACAGAGCTTGCTTTATTTGTGCCTAGCCTAAAGCAATTTACACCTTTCTCTGTCTAAAGCAGTAGGTTTAATTACAGATTCATACTGCTCATAATCTGCTATGTCTTCTGAAACTGCTGCTCTAATACAGCCTGGTATAACCCTGTGTAACTCAGAATTAGCAACCCAAAGTAGTATTCACACGTCATTTTGGCAGCTGGTGGGACCAGTGCCATCTAGTGCCATTATTACAGCAGCATTAACACCATGTGGTACAGCAGCAAGTAATAATCAACTGGGAAAATTATCATCAGAGGTGCAATAAATTATCCTTCTTACTGTAACAATGATGTTGAAATGTGCCCATGGAGAACTCCGTAAAATCACCAGCTATTTTTACTGTAGACAGATTTCCAGACAGTTATCTATGATTATTGCACAAGGAATAGCTTCTGCACATGCCATTATGCTATTACTGCTTGCAGTTTCTAATTACCGTATTTTTTTGCTTCTTTTCTGTTTCTGTTGAGTCAGAATTCCTATGCCTTGGATTTACAGGTACAGAGCAGTGGTAGTTTCCCTTTAAGTGAAATGAATCTTTTGTGCATGCATGTTGCTCCTCTGCCTTTCAATGTAAACACCCTCCCTCTGTCTAGGCCTCAAGCTGGATGGGAAACAAGTAAAGAGCTGTTGTTTGGACAGATTCCTATTTCCAGTCTCATCTCTGGCTGATGACCCATGGAGCAGGCCCTAGATAGAAAGCACATGCACAGCCTAAACATAATTTTTCAGGGTCAGACAAATAGTCCTCTTAATAATTTCTCTGTGAGCATGTGAATCACAGGAGACTGTACAAAAGATCAGACAGAGATCAGAGTCTCCTGATACTACCTTGGTAATTCACGCTGTTGGGAAATCAGCTTCCCGTTCCCCATTGGTTGTGCAACAGCCAGAAAGTTCTCATTGCCCTTGTGCCTCCGTGTCTAACCGAGTGTCTTCTCACACCCCGAGACACTTTGTGTCGCATTTCTGTGGGGTCACTTGCCTCACCACAGCTGCTGAGAGTATTACAGAGCTCAGGTCTGCACGTACAATCTTCCTGTTTGTTTCACTACCATGGAAAGTTTTGGAAGATGGTTCTCACACTTGAACTAAATCAGTTAGCAAATGCTCATTTTGGACTACCCATGAGCCACATTTCACTCCTAATTGCTGCTAGGAAAGCAAATAATTGAAAATATATTTGTAGAGACACACAGCTATAGAACATCTGTGATAAATTTTGATTTTTTCATTAACCCTACCCAAAAGTAGTGCTGTGCTGATTGTGGAGTAAATAATTGATTTAATATGTTAACATTCAAAACATCTGTAATCTAAAAGGATTTTGTAATTGGTTTTGTTTTTAAATGGTTTCAGTTACACAATTTTGATTGATTTAACTCTGGTTTGTAGTGATCAGCTGCAATCATGCAATTTTAATTGAAGTGCCTCCTGAGGGGAAACAGGTAGCTGAGGTGACCATTATGGCCAAGAGCTGACTAAAAGGACATTAGGTGACTCGTGTGCCCTAGACTTTTTCTTTGCCATGTCTTGGAAGAGAGTTGGACATGGAAACCTCCAGTTTATAGACATATATTGCCTAGTCAGCTATTGTGTTCTGTGTTTGACACCCTTGTCTTTGCAATTTTTGGGTCATTTTTCAAAATAAAACCAGTTCAGGAGTTTTTGGTAATGGGGGACTAAAACCTCAATCTGACCTAGCATGTAACCTCGAATCATACCCCAAACCACAGTCCAAGCCTGGCCCCGAGTTGATCTGCGGATGTTCTACTCCAGCTCCACAGTGCTTTGCTTTCAACTCTTTGGGCTACAACTTCCATGTAAGGTATAGCATGTGTTGTCTACCATGTCTTAAAGCGACTTAGGAGATTCACAATTGTTTGTTCTAAGTGATCTGAAGAAAAAAATCTCTGTTCAAGTGCGGGAACAAGCTTTCCTGGAAAGCCTCCTTTAGCCCTCACTAACTGTGAAAATTACCCGAAATATATATCTTCAATATGGAAATAGGTATTTTTCTTAGGCTGGATTAGTTGTACTCAGGCACAAAGTGCAGATACCTTCAAGGGCGTGCTGTTCTGGGGCCAGAACACCTCCTGGTGCTGACCACAGCCACACTGACCATGAGACACAACTGTTCCATCAACTATTCTTGTCTTCAGGTTATATTGCTCATGTAAATATCACTGCAGGCTAATTTTCCTCCTATCTGTCTTCCCATTTTCCCTAAACGAGTATTCTATTAGCTGAAGCCTAGAACTTTTGTCTTTATGGATGTGTTTCTTAGAGCTCAGAGGGAAGGACACCTGTTGTTCAGAGAGCAAGTGCAGTTGATAGGGATGAGGAACTTTCCCCTGGTATCACTCTCCTTTTTCCCACAGCTCCATATGTAGATGGAAGATGCCTGGATACTGGTACACTTTTTTTTGGCACCAGTGTTAAATGCTTCAAACTGCATATGAAAAGGATGTTGTTTTAAAATGATAGTGCAATTGTTATTAAAAGACAAGGCCAGGAACTTGCAGGAAGGTACAGTGGGAGTAGACAAACTCACCTTCCTTGGAGAGACTTCATCAGCTTCTCTCTGTGCAAGGTAAAGTTTATAAATTTGAGACTCCTAAGGCTTTTGTATTTTATTTCTTGAAGGAACATAATGTTTTAACTTCTGAAATTCCAGGAACCTCGACACTTTCTTCAAAAGGACAACAGGAGAATGTTGTGGGTACCTACACAATGGGATGGATACTGTATTGAACACCTTTATTTGTGATACTTGATATGAAAACATAATATTTTGATAAGGGAACTATTCTGTCTTTGTACATTTGTAAGCTGAAATGCATATTCAAAAGCTGAAATGAATATTTGCAGGAGAGAAAACTTTCTGAGCAAGAATCTTGTTTTCTGCTGTTCTGTGTCCAGAAACTGTGGTAAATTATCTGTTATAAAACAGCATTTCACTTTGTTTTATTCAACAGGATCCCATGTTATTGGGTTCCCCCAGACATAATAAAATATGTAACACATAAAGACTTTTCACATTGTTATCATTGTTTTCATCTCAACAACAAATACTAGATACTAAGGTCCCTAAAAATGCCAGAAAAAAATGATTTTCCAACTTCTTCCTCTGTGTTTTGCTTCTAAAAAGTGGAAGGGAATAAAAGAGGGAGAAAAAGATCGAAATAAGAAAAACAAAGACTGTATTTTTGTAAGTAAAAAGTAAAAACATAACAAAAATACTTTCAACTTTTGTTTTAAAAAATGAGTAGAACAAAAATTTCTCCATGCAAAATTCCAACCAACTCTACTAGTCATGGTTTTCCTATCAGCTGGTATTGAACCAAATTAAAGAAACACTAGTTCCTGGACTGAGTGGTAAGGATTAGGCACTTCACAAATCTGAGACACATCAGAACACACTGGTCCACAATGGGCCTGCTCATCATCAGTCCTGAAAGTGGCCAGATTCCTCTCGCTTTTTTCCCCTTGCGTCTCACTTTTTAAGTTACTTGAGCCAAATATCCAGTTCAAATGAAGCCACCTTGTCTTACAAAAGGATCTGCTCAATGAAATTAAGAAGGATGTGCAGCTGTATTTTTCCTCAAAGACACAAATGTTCCCAGAGACATCCTCTAAATCATCTTTCTTTTCTCTTCCCCTCACTTTTTCTCACAGTTTCTCCGTTCTGTGCAACAACATGAATCAGAACAACATTAGTTACTTTTTCCAACATAACATTGCTATAGCAACAGATAAAGAGAGTTTATTGTGGGTTTTTTAGTCTAAATAAAAGAGGGTGCATACCCATCAGCTGCTCAGAACACAATATAATGCATGAATTGAGTATTGGACGTATTGCATTCCTGTTTCATGCACTCACATTTCCATCTAGGATTTTTCTGAAGAGGGATACAGGAGTTTGACCTCCTGAAGATATCATTTAGTCTGTTCAGACATAACGTGTTATATGTATGTGATTCTTACCACTAGTAGCTATTGCCTTATGTTTCAAATCTAAATCCAATTATATTCGACTGCTCTCAGTCATTCCTCAGCTACATCTCCCAGTTAGTTGCTGCACATTGGCTCACAAAATCTGTCTCTGTAGAAAAAAACTCCACTCTTTGAGTTCGAACAACTGCTGGCTGATGAGATATTTACAGACCAGATCTGGATCTGAGTTGTGCAGATGGGGTTCATTTTTAATTGCAGCTGGATTGACAATGCTGAACACATTACTCACCCCCGTGCGCTTGTACTAGCTTGGTCTTCCTCTCCCTGAGGTAACTAGGAGAGATGAATTAGTTCATCAGAATAGCTGAACGCAGGATCGTTGTGCAGTCAATTTACATACCAATTCACAAGGCGAAAGTTTGGCTAGGGTGATTATGGTCGTATTTGTTTGATGGTCTCCAGAATGCCTCAGGGTGTCAGCGTTTCATATGCAAAGTTGCAAGAAGAGTCTGTTGGGCCACTTGAAAGAGCTAGTGCTCCCTCTCAAGCCCACAGCTGCTACAGGGACAGGATGTAAAACAGAGAGTGAACACTGATGAAAGTCTGTTTAATTCCCTTTTACATTTCTCAGGCCATTTGCTTTATTACAGCAAATGTGATGTAAAAGTCCCTGAAGTCATGTTAATAAATCTTACACTGTCTGCCAAGAGTCTGCCTTGAAGCATTACACACTTCATGGAGGTGTTTTGCTACTACTGTTCTACAGGAATTGCTGTTTTCGCCCCAAAGACAGTTTTATTCTCTACTGTTCTGTACCATATGGTATTATCTTGTTGCCGTCTTGGACCTAGACCAATTGTGTTGTAACAATTTATCCCATTTTTTCCTTATTAGACCATGCTACCACACTACTGTCACAGACTTACAGTGAAGTATTACAGAAGTATTTTAGCTATACTCTACTGAAGAGCTTCAGAAAGTGTTTGGGGAGAGTCTGTGGGTGCAACATTCCTGTGACATAATGTTTCTGCAATATGCTGATTACTGGATGATTTAGGAAGTTTTGGTTTTTGTTAATAGACTTTTGTGTCTTCTGCTAAGAGATTGCCTTCCACTGCTGTGACATTGACATGTCCTATTGTAAAGGAGTAGAGTTATTTTAAATTAATATTAATCCTTTTGCCTAATTTTTATTCTAGATTCTAATCCATGCAAGCATGGGATGTAATAAAGTTCTGTGTGCTCTAAGATGGATTTTAGATTTGCCTTACAATTACCTGATTTCCAGCAGAGGTCACAGATGACATCAGCAAGAGAGTAAGAAAATATTCCAGATCCAGAACATCAGTATTTTGTACTAAATGCAGGGGTAGCTAATAACACAAAGAACAGAGCAGTGCATATCAAAGCCTCAATTACCACACTCAATCTGCAGCAGTTGAATTGCCTGGGTGTAATTACCTGGATATCATTAACTGAAATAGAACATACTGTGTGATCACTATGATTTTAAATGTATTTGGAGCTTGTCCTTTTTATGGAAGTGAATTTTAGTAGTTCTTTTCTGTTCCCAGAAACCCGTTTGTTAAGAAGTTCCCAGCTTTGAGATATTCAACTTCAGAGCCTGGAGTATGAGGATTTAGATAAAAGGCAGATGTGGGACCCTTTACAGTTGAATGTTTTTTGAAAACCAAGGCAACTGCACTACATAACTTGCCTGAAAAAGAAGACATGGATCTTCTTAAGGATTAAATGCATCCTCTTATGGTAGTGGCTTTTTGAAGAATGTATTAGACATGGTGCAAATAACAAACAAAAAAGGAGGTTGCATTTTGTGTACAACAGATGTCATATTTCAGTGTTTATACAGGCAAATGAATTTTTTCCTATAAAAGAGACTTCTCATAGTTTTGATGACTTGTTTTTCCTTATGCTATACATTTTTCCCAGCATAGAATGAAGCAGGGCTCAACTATGACAACTTCTGGAATTACCATCAGAGATGGTAAGGGATGTGGGAGAAGGACTGTGTGGGTTCTACCAGGTCTAGTAAAAGTGGTGGGAATGACTTTTACAAGATACTTGTTGTGGTTATTACCTTTTTAACATATTCTCTTGCTGTACATGATAATGTAGCTACACACAAAAATATCTCAGGATGAAAATTCATTTCCATGCCTCAAAGAAAATAAAAAGATACAGGTAAAATTTTGAAAAATGCTCCAGTGATTTCTGTTCATTTCCAAATGCAGCAGAGCATGAGGAGCAGCAGGAGTCCACTGCCCTAATTCTATGTGTGAAAATTATTTAAGCTGATAACAGTCATATAGACTCTGTCATTCTCCATGGTGGGAAATAATCATATCCAGAGGAGAGTGAGTTCCCAATCTCTTATATACCTCCTTTAGGATGAAAGGAATAATCATCTGAAAATGTATTTTTCTCTCCAAGTGCCATCTAGGGAGTCTAGGCAACAGACAGAGGCATAAGCAATCAAGTATCTGCCATTTAATCCTGGGTGAGACGAGTTCTGTGTTTAGCATCTAACTCCTCTTTCAGGCATTCACACTGAAATTAGACACCTAAAGTTTTTATTTCTGACTACTATGTATCTAAAAGCCAAAATTTGTAAATGGGACTAAACAATGTACGCACCTTGTTGAGTACAATGAAAGAAAATGAACCTGACCCTAGGATAGTTCTGTCTTGGTTGCAGAGAGTTTAAAATCTGACTGGTGGGTTTGCCGGTTTAGAAATAATGAAGATTTTCTGGGCAACACACAAGGATAGTCTGAATTATCCAGTATCAGCCTAGAGGACATAAATTCAATATAGCACAAATAGTGGAGTCACCATCCCTGAAACAACTGAACGTGGCACTTAGTGCTCTGGTCTGGTTAACAAGATGGTGATGGGTCGAAAGTTGGACTCGATGATCTTGGAGGCCTTTTCCAGCACAAATGATTCTGTGATTCTATAAAAACAAAAAGACAAGCTTTTTTTTTTTTCAATTCCTCACACACAGACACACATGCCAAATTCACAATATCATTGTAATTTATAATACTAGTGAGTCTGTGGGTTTGGTAGAAATCGATAACATTGCATTTGGTGCCTCTGACTCCACCATGGCACCACTTATGTGCAGTTGTCCCTCAGAGATCAGAAGGTTTGTAAATCCCTGTTCAAGTCCTGTGGCTTTCTACACCTTTTATAGTGATGAACTCTGAGGTCTGAGATTTTCTTGTCGTTCTCCATATAGAGTTATTCTCTGCTTAGACTGCTCTGTTGCAATTTTGCTGTATATATTTTCCACAACACTTTTCCCCATAGAAACCAGGAGTAATAACTTTTTAAAAAGCTGTGGAAAATATTTCAAATAATGCTAAGCTTCTACTGCTTTCCCCCTCCAAACTTAATCACAATAGCTATTTAAAAGGGACAGAGAATTAATTCAAAGACTAGGCTGCATTTTTCATTACATGAAAAAATTTAGATAGAAAACTGAGTCTTTACTACTTCATGAACATTTTCTTGGTAGACCCATTATTATTTTAGATAAAATGTGCAATGTGTAATTAAAACAAATATAGCAAACCTTTCTCTCTTTTTTTTAAAATTAGGCTTCTAAGTGCAAGTAAAATGAATCTTGAAGCTGTGTCAGTCTGATCTTTTTATATGATGGCACAAGTTCTGACACAGCACTGTGGGGTTTCTGTCACAGTGACAAATTTAGAAGTAAAATAAAGACTTGATAGTCCATAACTTACATAATTTACTCTGAATATTTTAGCATAAATACCTGGTATAAATGATATGTGTGTTTAAAATCAGGCAAGGAATTTGTCCCCACTTGCTCAGTGCAATTTCCATGAGAGATTTTTCTCCAAAATAGCTACTTCAGTGTCAGCAGTTCAAAGCTGTGTGCATGGGTGAAATGGGGATGATTTTCAGCTCTTCGCCTGAGAAATAGGAGTGACTAGGAGTCTGCAGGAAGCTACCTGAGTTTGGCTAATGAGTGGGAGCTCGTTATGGTCCAGTGCTTTGATTGCTAGTGTTGGAGTGCCATAAAGTACATATAGAGGGAGACCTATGGAGTGGTCCACAATATGGAAAATGGCAGAGCAAGCTGTTGTCAGCTGAAAGCAGAGCAGCTTATGTGAACACTGTCCAGAGTACAGCTACCCTTCCTTAGGTTAGTGAGTTAAATCAGCCAAGACAATTCAGGTGGAGAGTGCTCAGCCAGGACCTGCGGCAAATTAATCCATACTGCAGCATCTCCCGGGTCATTTTCCTCACATTGGTGAGTCCTAATTTTAAAAAACCTTTTCCCACTCACGCTATGCCTCCACTATTTGGGTTCCCTTGCGATTATCAAGCTGCTGGAAGCCCATCACAGCGTGGAAACCGGTGCCAGCTGGGAGAGAAGGAGCCAAAATTCCGCGGTTTCCGTAACACCCACTCGGAATTGTTTGCATCCCTCCCCCCGCCCTAAGCCATCAGGTGAAGCAGTTTGTGTCTCTAAGCTTCCCATCGCCACGGTCACGTATCTCCCCCGCGGAGGGGCCGCGGAGGGACCTCTGTCCGCGCCGCCGCG
>NW_008687829.1:0-12435 GCF_000695815.1 Acanthisitta chloris
AGCCCATGGGAAGGACTCACACTGGAGCAGCTCATGGAGAGCCATCTCCTCTGGGAGAGACCCCACGCCAGAGCAGAGGAAGGAGTTCTCTCCCTGAGAGCAGTGGCAGAAGCAACCTGTGATGAGCTGATCATAACTCCCACTTCCCCTTCTCCTTGAGCCACTGAGGGGAGGAGGCAGAGCCTGGGAAGGAGGGAGGGGTGTGGGGAAGGTGTTTTAAAAATTAGTTTTAGTTCTCATTATCCTGCTCTGATTTTGATTAGCAATAAAATCATTAATTTCCCCCGTTTGAGTCTGTTTTGCCAGTAATGGTATTCAGTGAATGAGCTCTGCCTGTCCTTATCTCAATCCATGAACCTTTCGTTACACTTTCTCTCCCCATCCATTTGCAGAGGGGAGTGACTGAGAGGCTTTGGTGGGTGCTTGGCATCCAGCCAGGCTCAACCCTACAGTCAGTAAAGACAGTGATTGTGATGGGCTTTATAAAATGGTCTAAAATAACATTAGGTCTGTGTAGAATCAGGGTTTGCTAAAGCACTGAGTAGGCATTCACAGGACAAAACTCTCATAAATAATACTTTGAAAAAATGGCAGGAAATTAACTTTCAGATTTCTTTGATTTTTCTTGGTTGGGTTTCTTTATTATCTCAATTTCCAGGCTTTCATCGGTGAATTTCATAAATGTTCATTTGTTGAAATAATGAGAACACATTTTTTAGTATCTGGAAGGTATAATCAGGTGTTTAAGACAAAACAAAAATTCAAAGTTGTCTACTCCCAGTTTTGTAGAAGAAGCACTGAATAACTCGACACAGACAAGGTACCAACCTTTGTTCTGTTTAACTGACACAATGCTGTAAAAAGAGGCCTCAGATCACACAGCAAAAGATGCAGGCACAAATGAGGCCAAACTGATGTTGCTTAAAACCTCTTGGTTCTGCATTCTCTAACTTCCATGTGTCTGGAAAAATATTTTGTAGTGTCTTTTCTTATTTTACTGTATAGATCCTACTTAGAGTTTAGATCATCTCTGTCAGTACTAGTCCAACTTGCTCTTATTTCACTAAAGACTCCAGGGACAAATTGGAAAGAGGTGCAAACTGGTACTTGGTGTCCAGCCCATGGTTTAATTCCTGCAGGGAATACAATTTCTGGACAGCAGAATTCTATTGTTTATTCTCCTTCTAGTGTGCTAATTGTTTTCTTGCACATTATAGCCATCACAAGTACAAGGAAAGCAAAATGTTTTTTTTAAAGTAAATTAGTCAGAAAAAAATAAATGGACAGTTCCCAGCACTTCTAAATAGTCTCAAGAATTTTTCTAATGGCTCAGCCTTTATCAAAAACGTGACAAGAGATATCGAAGAACATAAAACACTCTTGGAATTGAGCATGCATAATGCCCATCCTCCTAAGCTTTTATTATAAAAAGTTCAACAACTGCTACTAACCCTTGTACCAGGATGGAATAATTCTTGTATGTTCCATGTAAGAGGCTGAAGGTTTTATGTGTGTGTGTTTCAACATTTTCCTTTTCATACTCTTCCTTCTCCTTATAAACATTTAAAAGGCCAAGAACATGAGATCATTGGGATACAAGGATGCACAGTAACGTCTTGAAATACTTGCACCATGGCATTACCTCAATATCTGATCCTGAAATCTGTGATCTGTTTCACAGTGTCCCTGAAAAACAGAGAAGGGCTTTTTTTCTTATTTTATAAAGGAGGACTAAACCCCAAAGAGTAAGGCTGAGGTCTGGACTCCTGAAGTCAGGTGCCTAGGCTTTGCAAAACCAGGTGCTTAACAGCAGCCAGCATTCTCAATTTAAAGGAACTCTGAAAAGAGAGTTCCTGGCATCATCTGCTCTTAGGCTCTCTCTGTCTTTTTTTGAAGGTAAGCAGCTGTGCCCTTCTTCTCACAGTCCTAACTGAGGCTCAGTCTTCTGTTTGAAGCCACCACTGCTGGTAACTCTCTTCTTCCGAAACAAACCTCCACATACGGAAAACTCTAATTGAATCCCCGCATCGGTCTGGAAACAGACCAAATATATTGCCTGCCTCTCGCCCTCAGCAGCAAGGTTTGGTTAGATTATGTTACGGGTTGTAACTTAATCAACAATCTGTAGTCCGCACAGGTTGGTTGGAGCTGTGCCGGGCGCGGAGAAAAGCACGTGGATTCGCCAGGGAGAGCCCGAGCTGCGGTAGGCTCTGCGCGCTGCAGGGACGCCCTGCGCCGCTGCTGGCCGTGCTTGGGAGCTGCCTGCGATCGCTTCAGTCCGAGCATTGGGTGTAGAAATTCGGCGTCTTAAGCCTGAGCGTGTTTCCTTGGCCTTCCTTATACAGAAGAATAATTAGTTTTCTATCAGGGAATGAGATGCATTTCCCACTAAATGTGTCTCTGTTTCTCCACTGCTTATAAAGAGAGCCTAACTCAGACACAGGCATTTCACATGTTCACACTTACATTAGCCCAGACACATGTTATTTCTGGTGACCATAGTTGCCAGTGCAACGTTGCCATGATAACATTTAGGATCAGAAACCTGCAGCTGGCAATGCTTTGTCTGTACCTTCCCTTCAGTTGCTGCAGAGCTGCCCTTGAGGACACACTAAGTGACTGAATATGCGCACAATTGCCCATTAAGGTCTCAACTGAAGAAATGGAAGACCTTTGTAAAAAGGCTTTCCCTTACATTGGTTAGATATAGCTTATTTGCTAATTTCATTTTCTCTTGTGATTAAAATCAGTTTATTTCTGCAATCGATTCTCCATACATTAAGGTTGCTATGGCAAGTGATTGCTGCGTGTTATGCTTTCTGCAGAATACGTAATCATGTCCTGGAGTGTCTGCACACTTTCCTGCTTCCTTAAAGTGTGCCTGGGCAGGAAGAAAACCCTACAATAGTACTTATAAGGTGTACGTGCAAGCAGTTATTGTGTGAAAAATTGTTATCTGGCCTAAGGCTGGTGAAATGGATGAGTGAATATTTTATTGCTGCTGTCACTCTATATTGTTTATCAGTTTTACATCTCCCAAACCACACTAGCTTCTGGTGGCTTTGCTTTCCTTGGTTATTAAGAAGTAGCCAGGTTTTATAGAGCCAGCCATGCTGAATGGTGAAAGGATTTTATGACATTCTTATGAGAAGAGAGGCCTGACCAGTACTGTTGTGCCATGACATGTCAAACCACATCCCTGCCAGATCAGATGGAGAAAGGTGTGAGACTTCCTCCTCAGGCTTCAGCTGAAAATCTAATATAATCACCTGACTGTTGGAACAGGAGCTTTAAGGAATTTCTTGTAACAAAACCTCCAAAACTGAAAACATCTGTCAGTCTGCTCAACAAGAATTGCACCCCTTGGTTGCTGCTCAAGAAACAAATAGCACCTGAGATAGGGAATAATGGAGTGGTATATACTGAGGGAGAATAATCAGACAGTACATACTCCGTAAGAGAACTAAGCACCCACAAATCCCACGCATTTAATTTACTTAATCCTTCTAACAGCCTTCCTAATACTTTCTGGGACTCAAAGTTTTACATCTCTCTGATTTTCACCTACATTCCCAGAATGTCATTTCATAAAAAGAGCCTAGCCCTTTAGTTCGTCTTTATACACACCCAAACTGGCTAAACATGTTTGATTTCTCTTTACATGTTCAGGAAAAATACAAACATCCCTTCACCTCTGCTTCATTCCTCTGAATCTGTAGAGACTCTGTGGTCCTTTACCAGAAATGCAAGGACACAGATTTTGTCTGGTAGCTGGAGAAAAGTGTAAAGATCTTGTTCAGCTCATGCATGACTAGGTGCGCTCTAAGATGAGATGTGTTTCATGTGTGTTATTACATCAAATGATAGGCATTTGCAATGAAACAACTGGAAAATATTATGAGAGTCTAAAAATGGTCGGTAGATTCTGAAAGTAAGTTACAATGCATTAGAAAGAAATCTGTAGCATGAGGTCTCAAAGTGCTTTTAATTTATCTTTAGAAACCCAGTGATAGAAAACACCTGATCTAAATTTTGTTTGTTATGATAGCAACTTCTGCTATTGTGGTAAACATTAAAAAAATAATTGTTCTCAAAGAGCTCCTATACATGAGAAAGAGCATATTTTCCCCAGCAATTTTTGCTAAAATATGCAAAATACAATAGCGATCTTAATGACTATGTCCCTACTTAATGTGTTAGTATAAAAAATAATTTTCATGTTTCTGTTTGCAGGAAAACAAACTCTTTTCCATTTTCCTCTTTTTATTTTTTAACCGAAGAAACTGATAACAGCTGTTGAAGTTCAGTGCCATTACCCTTTTAGATAATAATTTTAGGGGATGTTATGAACTATTGGTAGGAAAAATGTCGTTGCTAATGGGTCATGTACCTGCAGCTACAAAATTGCAGAGCAAATGTATTCTTGTTTTCAGTTGCTCTAAGCAGAGCATAAGACAATTCTCTTGTACACAGAATAAATAATAAGCTTCAAGTATTTGCTAGTTTATTTACTAGACATTTGCTAATATTTCACAGAATCATTTTATACAGTCATAGCTGAAATTGTATTTGCTAAATTGCTCTCATGGACCAGGCTTTTCCTTCTGATAGATTCCCTACTTCTCAAAGGATAATTCATCTTCCTGTAAAAGCACTGATCTTAATCTTTAGCCTGCGTTAAGATGCCTAGATCTTCCAATTTTAATTATAAAGTCCTTTATCTTAATAATCTGCAGTGATGCCCATTTGACCCCATTCCACTTCATGTTTCATTTGCTCTGTGGCACATGATCACCATGTAAAAGGAATAGCACATGGTCAAAGGGCTCTGTTCAGAGGTGACTTACATGCTGTCTGCTGCCAGATATAATGCAGATTGCACTAAAAAAAATCAATATATTTCTGCTTTGTAACTTATATGGCATCATTATTTTGTGAAGTAGGTTATTCATTGTACCTCAGAGCAGTCTTTTGGCACCAGGACCTTTAAACCAATTACGGAAGTGGAGAAAGAATATACTGCAGATTTGGTCCAGCCCAGAAGAGGTGTTGAAATCTTTCTTGTTGAAAATGTCAAGGAAAAATGATCAACAGGAGGGGAAGATAAATAGGGCAACCTGCTTTCCTTTAACAGACACTGTATTTTGTCTGATAAAAGGCATAAGACCAAAGGGCAGCAGGAGGCCGTATTTTTATCACGAGGCTATGCTGTGAAAAGCCAAATTTGAAACACGAGCAAACAGAATTGCACCAACAGCAATGAAGTGAGGTGGCACATGAGTATGGCAGATGCTATGCTTCTTCACAGCCTTGAAGAAGGCTGTCTGTTTTGCCATTATTTTTAGCCTAGGATTTTGCAAGCTACTGCTTCAGCCAGGTATTTTCTCTTATTACTCCCTGGATCTCCTTGGTATTCGCAGTTGGCATCCTTTTTTACTGCCAGAGTATGTGCTAGCTCTTCCACTTGGTACTTTCAGGCACTCTCTTCATATCCTCTGGTAAGATTTTCTACTGGCACTTGAGATTCCTCCTAGTGATGAGCCTTTTTAGCTGTTAGTGTTCAGATACTGAGATGGGTTAATTTACAGGGAGAGTAAACAGTGAGCTGTTTTGAGCTTTACTGAGGACCTTGCTTGTCTCAGCTGTGGTAACTCATGGTTCATTCAGGCAGGCAGCTGACTCCAATGCTGACACCTCAGCACCTCACCTCACCTCAGCATTGAGGCCTTTGGTGTGAAGAAGGTAACTCTATACACTACACCCTGGAATCTGGGCTGCATCCAGCACAGGGGTATCAGGAGGAGAAGGAGGGATTGTCATTTCAGACATTAATAGGGAGAATGATAGGCAGCAGAAGAAAATCTTTCTGTTGGTTTACTGTTTGCATGGTTGGTCTAAATTGGGGTACACCTTTATAAACAACAAAAAAATAGCTGGGGCTTTGGGTCATGACAAGGTGTATTCCTTATTTGAATAAATATCCCCATGGGTAAAGATTTTTGTTTGGGGCAGATCAACTTTACAGCAAGAACTTGCACTGTGCTTAGGGGATTTTAAACTGTTTAATCACAGACAAAATTTGTTCTCAGATTAAGATGATCACATGTCCAAGGCCTAATTGCCCCTCTGGAGTGATGAATGGCACAGATAAACTCATACCCTGAAATTTTCGGTGCTATTTGAATTGGTACATCTAATGCTTGAAAGTACAAGTTAGTTTTGCAACTATGGTGCTGTAGGCGTTGAGGAGGGGAATAGCAAAAGGCCTTGAGAAGTGTCCTTTAATTGGAGTCATTCTTACCTGGCTGTGGTGTAAAAGGGTTATTGCCACTGCACTGTATTTCACATGAGAGAAGAGCAGTGTCTCAGCACAGTGCTAACCATTGGTAACATCTGCCTTTTCATTAGCATCCACTGTGCTATTGCATTATTGATTGATGCTGTTGAAAACCATTCCAGCTGGTGTCTTATGTTCTTACTGAGAAACACTTAACATATCAGCCACATCTAATTGAATAGCAAGAGGAATGAGTGAAATGTCATTCATTACCACACCCTCCCTTTATAGTCATTGACAAAATTATGTATGTCACTGAATATTGAAATCATCCTGGTGGCATCAAATTTCCAAATATGATGTTATGTTTTTATAGTTTACTCAACTTCTGCTAGTTATGCTGCTGCTACTAATGTTCTGGAGACTCACATGCTTCACTTATTGTAGGGATTTAAAGTATTCCGTACGTTTATTAAAGCATTACCATATCTCAGAATGATTGGTAAATATTATTCTAATTATTTACTACATCTGTAAGTTGAATTGCATAGACAATCACTGAAATAGCAGAATTTTGTTTGAAGTCAGTGGTGAAACTGTAAGTAGAAATTAGCTAATTTTTAAGTATTGGTACTACAATGGCACCAGAAGGCATCAGACAGTATTATGGTCTCTTTGTGCTAAACTCTGTACATATGCATGTGAAGAGAGACAGATACTTTTGGCTACAAGTACTTTGCATAGTGAATAGCCAAGAGAAAGCGCAGAAGGAAGAAGATACTAATGTCTCCCTTTTGATGCCCTTAATAACATTCTTTAACTTTTGGTCAGCCCAGAAGTGGCCAGACAGACTAGATGATCCTTGTAGCTCCCTTCTAATTGAAAATAGTCTTTTTATTCCATTTTACAGACAGAATGCAAAGAAAAGTAATTTGTCTAAGGCTGCTGTGTACCACCAGCACCTCCAAAATCAGATTTCTGAACTATGTTTGAGGCCATTTCTTCTAGTTTATTTTACAACACCCTTTTGGTCCTTGAAGGAGGTTTTCCCTGCTTCCCCCTCAGAATATAGTTTGATACAGAACATGTATGATCATTTTCCATCTTGCCCCTTCTCTTCTCCTTTCCAGAGACTCTGGTACTTTGCTGATCACCTTCATTCTCTTTCAGCCTCAGGAAGAGGAGTTCCAGAATGGTATATGGACCATAGTCCACTACATGTGACATAAAGAACTGTTATCATCTGCCTCGTGTGCTTGTCTGTCTTTTAATTAAAAAAAAAAAATAATTAAATGCCTCTGAAAGAAATCATTAGAATGGAAATAACATTCATTGCCATTCCTTGTGTCACTGATATGACATATTAGGCTGTTTATATATCTTTCAAAAAGTGGTTTGTGATTCTTTTATGTCAGATAAGTGATGAGGTAGCTGCAACTCCTAGGCAAAACTGGGCACTGCAAATTGAATCACAGTAGCAAGATAAGATTGTCATTGTGCAAATCTCTGCTGCCCCAAAGCTAATGTGCACAATCTGTTTTTGGAAGTGCTTTCATATTTTTTCTCTTTATTGTGAACATATACAGCATGCAAGTGTTTTTAGTATTGGCTGACTCTGGTATTTTGTAGTCACGATTGTGATATTTAAACAGGAGATGATCTGTTCTGCACATGGAAAAGGGGCTGTGTTATAGAGGAAATAATTTTTAAAAGTGTTGCTATTTTTTGGCGAGAGGGTGTTATGATTATTTCTCAAAGAATATACCCAGTGTTCATTATGTTCATGTACAAACCCATGGTGATTTGAATCTGATTTCTAGCCTGTACCTAGGGAGCATTACCATTGTGTTGAAAATGCAAGTGTGCTAGTAAATTGGAAAGTTCTTACATGTATATGGTCTCATCTATTTTTAGCTGCTATATAATATTACTTTCAATTTCAGCCTAAGAGCCCTAAGTATTTAGATTAAATGAGCAATGTCACTTGAGTAACAACTTTTGTAAATAATGGAGATCTTTTTATAAAGCTTCATCATATTGTTAATTTCTAAAATGTGTTTGGTATGATAAAACAGCACATTGCCATTGGTTAAGAAAATTCCTTTCAAACAGTTTGCCTGGCAGCACTTTAAAAAATGCATTTCAAAACTTTCTGAAAATCTTGAAATACAAGCATGACATGATCATATTATGGAAATATGTTTGGTGAATATATATATATAATTATCTTCAGTTTCCAGATGAAGCAGAGCTGGTAGCTTGTCTCCAGTCACTGCTGGCAAATTTGTTTAGACACTGAATGCAGGGTTGTGGAGTTTTTTTCACACCTGCTGCACCCCTGTTGTACAGAGAGGTTATTTTTGCAGGAGGCATTGTGTCCAGGATATACATATCTAGCTGAAAGCTGTCTCAAGGTAGGTAAAACTCCTGAAGCCTGCATCCCTCACATCTCAGGAATACAGTCTTTCCAGGAAAATGCTCAGCTTTAGAAACTGTATGTTACAGCTCCATGTGTGCATATATTGGAACACACAGTGCCAAGTATAATGCCAGGTTTTCTGTAGCAGGCCTGGTTTTTAGTTTAAATCTTTGTGCTGATTTGGTGATGAATCAGTAATGTTCCAGCTGAACAAAGCCTCAGCTCAGAAGGGGATGATTGCTGCTCTGGGTTTAGGCGTTGTCCAACAAGGGACCTCAGTTCCAAAGGCAACTATTCAAATGTAAAAATAAAGAGTGTGAAAGAAGCTGGCAACAAGTTTATAACAGCTAATGCTCTTATAAACAGATTTTGAACAATCCTGGTGTATCAGATTTGGGGGCAAACAGGTTACAACCATGGTGTATTGTTTCATATTTGGTATTTTTTTCTCACGTGGGTCTTTACTGTTTTTTTTCCCTCCGCATGGTTACCAAGGAATGCAAAGCAAGCTGTCACTGTGTGTCAGATGCAAGCTAAGAGCTTTAGAGCAGCTGAGAACATGGATATAGCATCTTGGGTGTCAGGGTGGTGCTCTACCGGCAGAGAAATCTGTGAGGAGCAGAGGCTTCCATTTCATGCTGAGCTGAGGATCCAGGTCAATTGTGTTTGATACAGAGAGAAAATGTTGTCTTTGAACACGGGAGTGTGTCTCTGTAGCACCTCAGACTGAGGGAGATCACTACCTCAGAGTACTGGACACATTATGGATTGCGGGGGAAGAGCATTTTGGGATCGCAAAAAACTTATCATAGGATGTTTAGGGAAGGAACCACAAGCAGGGAAAGGGAGTGATAAAGGTCCTTTGGGGGGAAAAATCTTGGGAAAACAGAGAGATAAGGCTGAAAGGGGCCAGTTGCACAGAAACAAAGTGGCCGGTCAGCATGCTTTTCTGGCCATACCCTGCACTTGATTATCACGGTCTGTCCTGTCTTCTCATTAAACTCAATTTTTAGTTTCCTGGGTGCATGGTTCTCTTCTCTCTGACTGAGAGGCCAGCAGCTGGAGTGGGAGAGAGTATGTAAGTGTGATGGCTCCTGAATTGGTGACCAGTATGGACTTGCAAAGTAGTTGAAGTGACCTGGGAGCCAGCTGTGTGTGTGTCTCTGCAAGTGAGACAACTGGAGGAGATGTCTGCAGGAAGGAATGGAGGTCCCAGCCATGTGGCAGAGAGACTTCAGGGTCTGGGGTTGACTGAGATGTCAGACATGTATCTGTGTGTGTCTTTCTCCATGCATGAGCAACTGAGGATCCAGGGCCAGCTACTGGAGGGGCTGAGGGTCTAAGCCCAGGTACTGGAGGTGGCTAAAGCCAATATTTCACATTTTTCTTAGCAATTTACATCTATACAGTGTAGGCCTCATTCTGACCCTATAAAATCAGAGTGTTTCAATTTACCCCTCCTTTCTTCTCAGCTTACATCGAGACATGCTTCTGTTCTCTGTATTTGTAGTGATGGTGTAGAGCAATTGCAAAGATGGCACATGATGTTTGATGAGGTGAAAAAAGTGAAGATTTGAGGGGAGTCGGTATTGATGTTGTCTCCTGGATAAATTAAGAAACAATAAGTCTCTTGATGGGGAGTAGGGATCAGGGTAGAGCTGAGAAGGACAAAGCAAAAGAGGCTGTAGAGGTGAGCATCCAAACAGATGCTAACGGAGGGAGGAAACCCTTGCTCCCTGGCTGAGGTCTTCAGATTTCCTTTAGCAGTATATGATGGACTGGCACAAGGACTTCATTCTGAGCTCCATGGCCAAGACACTGGTTTGACATAATAGAGCATATGAAGCTCTCTGCATGTGATCTAAAGATAGGTAAATACAAGCACAGTCATATTTTATATCTGTTCAGCCATTTTGCTGACTTGTGTTTCTATTCAGCAACATTAAGTGAGAAATATTGTGCCCTAGGCACAATTTTCTACCAGCAGATGGGTCCTGCCAGGGGGTGGTATGGATCTTAGGAGCTGTGAAAAGTTAGGTGGGATGATTGGATCATGAAGGAATCTAACACTCCCTCTCACTCCTCCCTCCCCACAAAGTTCAGTAAATCAGTGCGCAAAAGCTGTTTGGAAAACAACCAATTCAAAACAAAATTTTGTGTCATAATTATATGAATGCTAAGTAACACCTACAGTGAAGCAAACTGTGTGGTGGTGGAGCTGTTGCATCCTTTCAGAAACATTTTAATAGAGTTGCATTTAAAAAAAAAAAAAAAAGGAAAAAGTCTTTAGTCTAGAAACTTTCCACAGCCGCTTTCCATGATGGTTTCAGAGTAATATACATTGACATATTCAAATATCAGTGGAAACTGTTACTGCCATTGGTATACAGTTACTCAGTGTTATATCATGGTGATATCACTGTGATACCATGGTAAAAATACCACACAGGTACCTCTGTTACACTTGTGTGAGTAAGTGTGCAGAACAAAAAGCCACTGAATTTCAAAGACATGATTCTGTCAGAGGTATTAACCCATTTGGCCTGAGATGACATGAAATTGTGCAGCATCTCTTAGTTTAGTGGGTCTTTGATAGTTCATGCTTTCTGAAGCTGTGTGCGAAACAGAAACATTTAAAGTGGGAGATGGGTAAGATCCATCACCCTTCCTGAGTGTTCTGGCCCAAGCCTGTCCTGGAGAAGGCAGTGAAATGTCTGCACATTAGCTATAATGTTGCCCCAGCAGACACAACTCTAGGACTAGACCATAATCCTTATGACATGTACATTGGTAATTCCTTTGTCTCCAGTGGAGTTTCACTGCTGCTGTGAAGAACACCAGCTACAATTCCTAACTGTTGGAATGCAACCAGGAATTTGGTTTCTTTAGATAAAACAGTGGTTTAAAACAGCCATGGTCTATCTCAGGTTCACTAAGTCTTTGAATATCAACAGGAAGCTTGATATATAAACCTAAGCTTTATGGCTTTAATCTTCATGATTTTAATATAGCCTTATTTATATAAAGGATTTCATTTGTGTAACTACTGTGTAGGAATGTTTTACAGGCACTGCTAATTCTTTATCCAGGATTACAAATATGCACAAGAATAAAATGGAAGTAGATGTTATGGTATTAATTTATGCGTTTTTGAAAAACATCAAAGTCATGGAACCTTATGTCTAATGATTTCATTTAATTATATGCTTCTACATTTTCACCTTCAAAGAAATCTACAAACAATGACTAATTAATCCTTGCAGCAGCTCTTTGAAATAGGTAGATAGACATAATTAATCCCATCTAACCAATTCCTTGCCCAAGGCAATACATTGAATCAATATTTAAGCCAAGATTAAAGCTGTCTTACTCTTTGGTCATTTCACTAAAGCAACAATTCCCAAGTTTCCTTAGACTGGGCTTGCTCCTACCTTGCTGTGATAGTTCAGATGGGCATATGCCTGCGGGAGGCTCTCACAGCTGACCAGGGCAGGACTGTGCTTGTTGGCAGGCAATTTAAAGGGCAGGAAGAGCTGCTTGGAGCCATTCGGTGACCCAGCAATAGTATCTACGCGAGCAAATCTGTTGCTGCCACTACCAAGAGGAATGTTGTAAGTCAGACAGGACCCTCCGTGCAGGACACAGCTGTGGAGGTCACTGCTGCACAGAGTGCCTCGGTCTGGCACTAGTCTCCGAGGACAGTGTGAGTCACACCTGCACATGGTGTGAGCATGTGAAT
>NW_008687830.1:0-1777 GCF_000695815.1 Acanthisitta chloris
AGTAGAAAGAATGAATCAAACAATAAAGCAGCAATTGGCTAAACTGATGATTGAGACACAGATGCCCTGGACGAGATGCTTACCACTGGCACTCTTGAACATATGGACTAAACCACACGGTGATACTGGATTATCACCATATGAAATGTTATATGGCATGCCTTATTTTCAAGGGATGCCTCTGGGAGGAAATATGATTGAAGATCATAATATCCAAAAATATATAATCACCATTGGAAAAAGATTAAAAGAGTTAAGAGAGATTGGCATGATGACTCAAATACCACCATTGGGATTTGCAATTCATCAGTTAAAAACCAGGAGATAAAGTTCTAATAAAAATATGGAAAGGAGAAATCTTATCTCCCCCGTGAGGACCACTGAAAAAGGATGGACGCATGTGCCAAAAGTAAAAGGTCCAGTGACAGAGCGGAAAGTAACATCTGAACCAGAAGAAACTAAGCTAACCATCAAACGAACTTGAAGAAGCCTTCATAAAAGAACATAAGCTAAGTCACTGTGGGAATTTCATTATGGCTACTCCTGTATAGACATTCGAATCACTAATAGATTAATGTATGAGAGGGTTAGTAAAATATAATACCCCCTCAAGTCCCTGGAGAGGAGCTAATACAAGTGCTTGTCCATTGTGTAAATGGTGTTGCTTAAGAGCTAAGTGTTCTAGCTGTTTTACAAATTAAAAAAGAGGAACACCCCTTGAGATTGAAGAAGAGGGCAAGGCCGGAGGGGAACAGGTGTTGCAGACAAGAGAGTCTGCCAAGGGCTGCAACCCCTTCGGGCGGTGACTGCCACGCACTATGGCCCTGACCGGACCTCTTCTAGTTGTATTGGTGGTGTGTCCTTTGACTTGGGCGATGATGAACAACTGCTCTCAATGTGTGGTAACTACTAAAGGGGGTGAGTGAGTTCCCAGACCCTAGTTTACCATACTATCTATGACTCGCCTGTTGGAGTACAGCTCCTCAATGAGGATGGCCTCAACTATGTAAAGGGACTCAGCTAAAAACAGAAATTAAAAAGATGGAAATCCTAACAACAAAACGTGGGAATTGGGTTAAAGATTTTTGGACTTGGAATAAATCCAGGAGTTATTTTAAATGTAAAAATTAAAGAAAAAGCAGAGAGTCAGTAACTTGTTTTATCATGAAATGGAAACAGGAGTGAAATATAAAATTCCCACAGTTGCCAAAAATCTATTTGTAAACCTTGCAACACTAAATGTAACCAATTGTTATGTTTGTGGCGGAATAAATCAAGGGGAATGCTGGCCATGGGAAGTTATGGAAAGCAACATAAGTGATCCCCAAGTATGGAATATAAGGAAAAGAAAAAAGGGCAATAGGGAACAACAGTGGGTACTCCAAATTAATATAATTGGAAGACGTTGCTGACAAAACTTAAAAGATGATGGAACACAAATAGGTAACCTGGAATGTGAAGGTTACCTATGGAATGACACTATAAGTGGGGAAGCCCACTAGAAATGAATAATCAATTTGCAAATTGTTGGCCAACTCCTGAAGGACATTATTGGATTTGTGGCAAACTAGCTTATGCATATTTGCCAAAGAATTAGACAGTATCCTCTGTATTAGGAACTATAAGACCCAGTTTTTTCCTGTTACCCATAAATCGGGGAGAGCAGCTAGGAGTAAGATAATGAATGGCCTGAGAGGCCATAATGATATAGAATGATATAAAGATATATAATGATATAAAGATAATGAATCCCTGAGAGGATCATTGCCTATTATGA
>NW_008687831.1:0-411 GCF_000695815.1 Acanthisitta chloris
GAAAGGGGGAAAGGGAAAGGGAGAGGGGAAAGTGAAGGGGGAAAGGGGGAAAGGGAGAAAGGGAAGGGGGAAAGGGAAGGGGGAAAGGGAAGGGAAAAGGGAAGGGGAAAAGGGAAGGGAAAAGGGAAGGGGAAAAGGGAAGGGAAAGGGGAGGGGGAAAGGGAAGGGGGAAAGGGAGAGGGAAAAGGGAGAGGGAAAAGGGAGAGGGAAAAGGGAGAGGGAAAAGGGAGAGGGAAAAGGGAGAGGGAAAAGAGGGACAGGGGAAGAGGAGAGGAGGGAGAGGGAAGGGGAAAGGGAAAAGGGAAAAGAGGGAGAAGTAAAGGAAAAGGGAAAGGGAAGGGGAAGGGAAAGGGAGAGGAGGGAGAGGGGAAAGGGAAGGGGAAAAGGGGAAAGGGAGAGAAGAGAGAAGAC
>NW_008687832.1:0-356 GCF_000695815.1 Acanthisitta chloris
GGCACTGGGATGATACTGGTGTCCCTGAGATGATACTGGTAGCACTGGGGGTGGCACTGGGGTGATACTGGGGTCCCTGGGGTGATACTGGTGGCAGCACTGGGATGATACTGGGGTCCCTGGAGGTGTCCCTGGGCTGATACTGGTGGCACTGGGGGTGGCACTGGGATGATACTGGTGTCCCTGGGGGTGTCCCTGGGCTGATACTGGTGGTCCTGGTGGTGGCACTGGGATGATACTGGTGTCCCTGGGGGTGTCCCAGGGATCATACTGGTGTTACTGGGATCATACTGGTGGCACTGGTCACGCCTCCCCCACCCATAAGAGTTGGGGCAATTAGGGCCTCCCTGGTTTGG
>NW_008687833.1:0-28549 GCF_000695815.1 Acanthisitta chloris
GCCTGTCTTTTTCCCGTGTGCCTGTGATCTGCGGACTGCGGAGTGTTGCCATTTAACCTCATTTACGTTTTTGCTAGGGATGACATCTAAGAATGCTTCAGGTGAAGCTAATAGTAACTGGAGATGACTTTGGCTATTGTCCTCGGAGAAACCAAGGCATCGTGGACTGTTTCCTGGCCGGTGCGATATCTAACGTGTCCCTTCTAGTCAACGGAAGTGCTGCAGCAGATGCAGCCAAGCTGGCAAGGAGGTAAGCTACTTTCTTTAGCTCCTTCGTGGACAGCCTCCACAACCTCCACAGAAAGCCCAGCCTGGAAAATGTAGTATTTTGTAGCCCCAGAATAAACACTGTGTCATAGCTCTGGCTGGTATAAGAAAACTGAGTTCAGGTGCATTCACCAAGACTCTTCTCAGTAAAACCTGCCAACCATACCCATAATGGTCTTTGATATTAGCTACTGCACCATTTCCCCCCTCAGGATAGGAAGCCCCTTACACAATTTGACTAGTAGAGTTTGGATTAGTTAGACTTTCTCTTTCCACACTTCTAAAAGATGCATCAGCAGAATGAAAGTGCACATTATATACTCAGACTAATCTGCTACCCCTAAAACTGTTAGAGCATAAAAGCACAAATCTTTAAATCTCATTTAATTTGATCCATTTCAGCCAGGCTGAACACAAGGGCAGCCAGACTCATTGCAGAATCAGGGAAAGGTGATTCTGTGAGGGCTTAGTTATAAATCTGGGCACTGGAAAACTTGATTTTTTCCACTCTGGAAACCTGTTAAGAAAGCACTGCAATATTTCTAATAATTCTAGGCTTAATAAATGCATTAGTAAAAACTGCCTACATAAAGAGAGGGACTGTATCTTGTACCTACCACTTTTACTTCTCTGTGAACTTCACAGCTTGCTGGTACAGTTAGCTCTGCAGCAGATCAAATGCTATGTGGCAGTTTCATGGACTAGTCCAGCAAATCCTTTAATAGGAAGCATTACTTGTATTTAAAAGGTAAAACCCAGCTAATGCTTCAACCCCGGTGTGGACAGGCACTTGGAAGCAGGAGTATGTCCTGAAAGAAAGAGCAGCAGGGTTGGGAAACAATTTAGGAAAGCAGAAGAGGAAAGGAGCTGTACTGGTACTAAATGAACTGAGACCTTATGCTTTAAATGCAGCTGCTGCAGGGAACAGTTTCATGAGAGTAATACTGTCCTTGTTCTCCTTGAGCACTTCTCCTCAATTTGCTGTGATTTTAGGGTACTTGGAAATTGCTTGCAGCTTCTTTGATGTAGGGTGGTGAAGGAAAGCCTGGATGTGGTCTTGGTGGCAACCTGGTCTTCTGTGAAAAAGGCTAGAGATTCCACACAAACAAAAAGAGAGGAACTGCCTGGGGGTGATAAGAGGAGAGGCACAACACTGTTGAGATTGCTAAAATCCTGTTAGCCAATGAAACAAATAAAATGTAAAACACAGAGATAAAACCAGCACTTCTCTCTGACACAGGGGCACTGTGAAACCCTTTAAGCCCCAGTGGTCTGGTAATGTTGTCAGCTATTTTAGCCACGGTCTTTAGCAGGCTTTTAAAATAGAATCCACCTGGCCTCATTTTCATAGCCAGAAAGTAGGCCATGTAATCAGTGGTTTAAAAAGCATCTTTGAATCCAGGTCATGACACTTGTGCTGACATAAAAAGCCAGGTTGGAGGGCAGCAGAAGCTGCAGCCTGCTGCGACAATTTCATTTTTGTGAAAGGGTAATTTTGAATTGTGAATATAAATAAAATGGATTTAAAACTATTTCTAAGCATATAAACAGGATCACTTTGGGAACATCTGCCAGCACTAAACATCAACAGCCCAGTTTCTACAGTTCCTCATTTGTGTAACTCTCTGCAGCTGTATGCAGCCCTATCCAGGCATGGGGGAGCATCTGCAGCTTTGGGGAAAAGGATTCATCATATTCTAATGCAACTCCTGCTTCAGATGCTGCTTGTGCTTAACTGGTACCAGTCTGTATAAACAAACTCTTGTGTCACCCCTGAGATATTTGTTCCTCTGTTGCAAAGGCTGATGCAAAATCTTATTGTACACAGGTGTCAAATAGGTCAGACTTACTAGAAATGTCATTGAATCCTCCTCATCTTGTGGTGCAAAAATGGGAAACTTGCTTGCCTGCCTTGCCACTTATTCCTTCGTCCCTCTGCTTGGTGTCATCTCCCGTCCCACTGTGAATATTGAGGCTTTGTGTTTTATGGGATGAAAGCCTGCCTTGTTTTTTCCTCCCCATGTTTGTCTTCACCTATTCAGCCTCGACCAGTAGTGTAAGCAGGAAGAGTGAATCCATCGCAAGCTGAGAGAAGACACTTGAAGCAAGTAGCTTGTTCTTTCCTGGGGCACATTCCAGTGCTGTGGAATTTACTCTTTTGCACTCATGGTGCCAGGATTGTCAGTGATGGACTGCTTCTATGGGTTGTGGAGATTATCTGGGTGGCTCTTGATTAACTGTCTATGACATGGCTGCTTGTCACTGCAAGTCTTGAGCTCTCTCCTCACCTGGTTTTCAGTTAATTAAACACAGGCAAAGCTAATTAGTAACAAGACAACTTTTCCTTCCTAAGTACCTCATGCTGCCCTGCAATGTTAGGACTCAGCATTCTTCAGAAAAGAACACAGTTCCTCTGGATTTTCATCCTCCCTTTCGTTTTCACAAAAATTCTCTAGGTTTCTGGGTATACCATCTGTTGCCCTGAGATTTGATTAGAAGCCTTGGCAGAAATGTGATGATAGTCAGCAGATCTTTGTATCAGCTCTAACACAAGCTAACTGCAGAACAGCAGAACCAAGCAGTAAAAACACACACCTTCCCTAACATCCAGGCTCAGGATTTTGGGCTTTTCTCATTCACTGTCATAACTGGGCTCAGAGAAGGGACCCACTCACTTTGTGCAACAGAGAAGTTTTAGCAGAGGCCTGATCCATCACCAAATGACAAACCTACTGATAGCAACTACCAGAGCAGCAGGTGGGAGAATAGACTATCATTGTGGGTCTTTTTCAGTAACTCAAAACTTTCCTCTTTATGGGCCATGGACTGACTGCAACTTCCTGGTTATCCATATAATATAATTTCAGTTTTCTATTTGGCAAGCCCTACCTTGAAGTCATCTAGTTTTCCTAGTGATTATTCCACAACCTTTCTCAGAAATTGGAAGGGTTATTTTGTAACCTGAAATGAATAGATCCCTTCATTTTTGCTTAGAAATACAGAGATAGAGACACCTAAGATAGTTTGCTGCCATATCCCCCAACTCCTCCCCTTTATATCAAACAGCTCACTTGTTACTGAGTATCAGGACCCTTTTGCAGATGATTGTATCCAAATACCTGATGAAGAGTGACATATTTTAGAACACAACCTCAGTCTTCCTGGTGGGTTTTTTTGCAGTTTAAATGCTGAACATCAGCTACACAAAAACTGAAGTCCCCACATCATATGGGTACATTTAACAGAAAAATCTAACAAACCCACATTTAATTGCTGCCTATGTTTTCACTTCGTTTTCCATCAACACTAATTGCAAAATGTGTGTGTAAATTGTGACTTAATTCTGACTCTCCCAGTCAACATCTGACTAATCTAGAAGTCTCTCATGCTTTCTCATCACCCTTTTATGTGACTGTTAATCACGTAGCAAACAATTCCACTGCTGAACTGTGTTTGGATAGGGGTAGGGCCCAATCTGAGGCCTTAAGCTAGAATCCCAGATAATATTGACTTTACTGGCAACAGTGCTTTTTGCTCGTGTAAGGTTACAGACACAGGAGCTTCACTTGATACAAAGACGTAATTACAATAGAAACTCACATCCCTAAGCTATGTTACAGTACCAGTTCTTAACACTTCAGAGGCTTTGGAGCATTTCTTGCAGCAGAAATAAATCCTTAGCAGTAATAGAGCAAGAAAAGATGCTATTTGATGAAAGACAGATCTTACAGTTTGTTGAATGGTGAAAGTGTGTATGGGAAATATGCAAATGCCAACATGGAGAAACTTAGAGGTGTACACTTCTGCACAAAGCACAGCCTTTCTTTGTCTGCCTTCAGACACTTGGTGTTTACTGGAGCAGGATGTTGAGATACAGATATTTACACGAGGCTCTTACTTGTGTCACACCTGGGCTGAGATCTGCCGAACAGTAATTTCCTGGATGATACAAACAGGATGTTGGAGGTGGGATCTGTTTACCCACCAAGGAAAAGGGTAAGTGCCATGCTTATGCCAGAGTATGCAGCCTTCAGCAAGTCAACTGGGACTGTGCTTGGTGAATCACATAATTCCCACAGTCACTGCAACTGCTCCCAGGAACACGGGGACTCCACAGAGTCCCATGCCGTGGCCAGGCAGGACCCAGGACACTGTTACTCAGCCACTAAGCTCAGAAATGTGCAGAGCTGGTGGGCACTTCAGAGAATAAGTCAGTGTAATAACCATCTCCAGAGTCCCTTTACTGCTAAGGATGTGAATGAACAGGGATTGCAGCGGTACAAAGCCCATTGCCTCAGAAGAGACATTTGTTCAGAGCACTTGTATGGAAAAACAAGGAACTACTTGAAAAGGAAGCAGTTTAGCTGATTGTATTTCCCCTCTCTTTGATAACCGGACTGGACTTGCTGACTCAGAAATCTTTCCGGGGTGAATTCCTTCTTGCCCCTTGTAGCACTTTTTGTAAGGGTCTCTGCTTCCCCCACCCTCTTCCCCCCACCTCCTACAGAGGATGCTGAGCAGAGAACTACAGAGCCAGGCTGGTGTAACAGCCAACATTCAGTGCAAACAGCTCACTAGAGGACTAACCTCAGTGGCTGCAAAAGCTGCTGGCCTGAATCTCTTCTCAGTAAGCTCTCAAGCAGCCCAGTCTAATGCTGCTTGTGTTATAGGAGCATATACTTGTAGACATTATCCTTCGACTTTATCAGGAGTGAACTCAACCTGTGTGCTGAATCCTGCCTCACATCTCTGCATTGTCCAGTGCAGTGGAACAGCCTTGTAAACACATAGACATGGGCCCCTCCAAACAGGTTGTGGAAGGGTCATTGCTGCTGAAAACAATTACCAAAACCAGTTTAGAGACACCAAGCACATTCCTCAGCATTACTTTGTTTTGGCAATGGTAGCTGTTACCGCAGAGTTCTTTTTGCAGAAACTAAACTGTTGCCTGAGGCTCAATGCCAGGCGTTTCATTTTGAATCTCCTGTGAGCAATTAGCAGTTAGACCTGACCAGCAGGGCTCACCCTGTCCCACCTGTAAAGGGCTTGTGCAGAGGAGTGGGTATGAGGCCAAACCCACAACAGCCGAGCTCTGTTCCTGGTGCAGTATCACATGCTATATAAGCTGTTTGAGCTGCTGGTCTCTGCTTCAGTATTTCAGCCAATAAAATAGCAGATATTTAACAGTATTTGAAAAGATACAGGCAACTACAAAGTATGTTTGTGTAGCAGAAACAATCGCCTGCACTCTAAAAAAAGGACCCTTTGAGGGTATTCCCACAACTTGACTTTTCTCCCTGCCTTTTTTAGAGTACAGCATGCCTTGGCATTGCTCTTTATTTGCAGAAGCTGCATTTCAGTAGTGAGAGGCACTCAGGAGAGTTAGTCCAGTGTGTGTAGCAGCCTGTGGGGAGAAGAGCTAGCTTTCAGCAGAACTCTGCTGTACCCATTGCTTTGTTCTCCTTCTCATATCCTTACAGCCTTCACAGCATGCTGCTTCTGTGCATCTCCCACAGATGAGCATTTCTGAATGAGTTTATCAGATGCTGCATTTTGAGTTTTGTTTTCAGTCCCTGTATCCCAGAGCCGTTGAACGTGAGCAATTCCTTGTTGGATGCCTCAGCATGGGCAATCTGTCAAACAAGCTAGGACCAACTCTACGAGAAAACTATTAAGATATTCAGCTGGTGTTAGCCAAAGCTCTGAAACATGCTCTAATGTTACAGTCAGACTCTCCCCTTACAGTAAGGACAAGGCCAGCTCTCTCTGCACTTCCACATTCTGCTCATTCCCCAGCTCTGGGGTTGCTTTCAGCTCCAGCAAGGAGCAGCTCTCAGGTTCCCCAGCACAGCACTTGGCTCCTCAGTGTCCCACACCTGTCAGAGGGGCTTGCCTTCTCCTGGAAATAGCTTCCCTCACACCATTTAAGGCATTGCACAATTGGAGGCAGTTCATTTGATGCTCCTGGGAGACAACACTGAGAGGCTCAGCTGTTCATTTCTTGCCCTCCCACAACACACATGAGGAGAGTACTCAACAAAAAAGTCCATCTGCTGATTCATGGTAACACATGAATCTTTTTTTTCTTTTTTTTCAAACAGCAGTGGCTGTGGTACAGCTGATACAGTCAGAGCTTCCCAGGGACACAATAAAGAATCTGAGGTGGACTTCTGAAAAAAACCAAAACAAAACCACAGGTTCCTCCTCTCCTTTTGGGCTCATGCAGGATACCCAGCAGGTCACAGAATGGAGGGGAAGGCCTCCTGCCCCAGCACTCCTTCTGCACTGTCACTGCCTCCTGCCCTGCCCTCGACTGCCTGCCTAATGGCCACACTCCTAATGACAGCATCTTCCACTTCTTGTATTAGCAAGAAGCTAGCGTGCACGTCATGTGCTCATGCCCCAGGTATGAAAACCAGATGAACATTTATCATCAATGAAACCATCAGGCCTTGCTGAAAGAAATCACCAGAAAAGCCAGAGGACCTTTCTTTCCACAAGCTGTTTTGCTCCATTAAGCAGACATTCAAGCTCCTTAATCACACAGTGGACTGGAAAGACATGGTCTCATTTTGTTTCACAGAGCTGTGCATACAACTTGTCTCCTAACATTTATGTCTTTGAGAAGTAGTATCTGGCAATTGACTGCACCATCCACCTGGAGCACAAGACATGAAGGAGCCAGGGAAAAAGGCTTTCAGTCCTACAAGGGCCAAAGCTTTTGGACGTGAAGGAGCTAAATGACTCTGACTTGGTCCAATCCATCCACAGTCCTGTCTCCAGTAACTCAGTGCTTCACCAGTCAGCTTCAGGGCAGCAGAGCGGGAAGATGTTTTTAGCACACTTGCCTAAATTGAGATTGCTTTTGTTTTCCTCTTCATGGTGCAAGGGCTGTATCAGGGACAGACCATGCCCAGTTTTAGTAGCCCCATGCAGAAGTTCCAAGAAGGATTTAAAGCATCATGGACTTGTTGCCTTGAAATTCACTATGCACCATGACTCAGACTGGGCAACACAGACAGAACATTGCAGTTCTGTCATGTACCTACTGGGTCAGCCAGAGGCCAGGGGTTGTCTTGGAAAAAGTTTCAAGGCATCAATCTGGCTACCGATTCTGAGGATTTCCAAAAAAGCTAGTGAGACCCCGTATAAATGTGAGCACTCACAAGACCTGTTTTCATTGCAGTTCATCCACAGCACAGACCAAGAAGCAAACACCAGCACTCACTAAGCCCTGTGGCAGAGAGGAGCTCTGCATCTACTCTGGCTCCATAGTTTCTTTTTTTTCAACTGTTACAGACTGCAACTAGTTAATCAGTTGTTCTCTTTGATTCCTTAGCAAGCCTCTACACTTCACTGCGGGCCTCCCTGCAGTAATCCTTTAACCATGCCAGAGATGCTGCTCTGTACAACTTCAGATTGAAGCTGCATCAGCCTTATCCCTCACTAAGTGTTAGTCTGCACCAGTAGACAAGAGCCTGGCCACTGCAGGCAAATCCAGCTGCAGCCCCTTGGACCAGGACACCCTTAAACTCAGACAGTATTTACACTTGCATACCAGCTGCATTGGCCACTGTTTGTATATATATGACTGGATTCTACTTAAGGGCAGCTTTAGAACTCAAATGTATCATAAATGTACCATCTTTAATAGAGTGAACAACTCAAGGGGATACCTAGCAAGAACTATTGAAGTGCTCTAGAAAAGGTTGAAAGGTCCAGATTTTTCAGTTAGTTACTAGTGACTGTAGTTACAAAGTGCAGTTACAGCATTTAGCCCAAGATACCTTGTGATGTGAGCCAGGGTGAGAGGGAGTCTCACACTGGCCTTTGGAAGACTGCACAGGGTAGTTAGCTGGAGATATTCTTCTCTGGTTAAGGTCACTCTGCTTTCCTTTCTAGCAGAGCAGAGATACAAAGATGTACTCCAGTGAGGACAGCAACACTTCTAAGATCAGTTGAGCTCTTTCACTGAAATCTCACTCTCTTTGGCCACAGTGAGGGAGGTGCAAATCTTAACAGATATTTCATTCCTGTTACAGATACAACATCCCAATAGGCCTGCATGCCAACCTCTCCGAGGGCTCCCCTGTATGTGAGGTACTCAAGACAAACTCTTCTCTGCTCAACCGAGATGGATTCTTCCATGGTAAAATGGGATTCAGAACAGCTCTATCAAAAGGTCTCCTGAATATGTCAGAGGTAGGAGAAAGCCACATGCAGCCATTTGGCTTGCTTTCCTGAACTTATCCCAGCACATAACAGCTTTCCCAGATCTCAGCACATAACAGCTTTCACAGATCCCAAGGTCTCTAAGCCTTGACCATGCTGTGTGTGCAGCTGGAGCTGGCTTTCCAGGTCCTGGGCCTCATTCTGCCACAGGCTCTGCAGCCTTTGAGAGCACGTTCCTCCCTGCTTCGGTGCCTGTGTACCCTAATGTCCTGTTAACTGTTTATCTGAGGGGGCAGAAGCAGCATTGGAACAGGTATTTAAAAAGAACCTAGAGATCAGTAAAAGGAAAATGACAGATAAGTCCTAAGTGGGCACTAGGCTTTTCATCAGCTGGTGTGAGGCTTTTACTCTCTAGGAAGATGGCTGGTTTTGTCCCATGAGCAAGGATGAACATGTTACTGTGATGAAAACTGCCTATGGGATATGAACACCTATTTCCCTATTCATTTTAAAGGGAAATGGGTATTCAAATATCCTATGCATTTCAGAAAATCCCAGTATCAGCACCATCCCCATACCCAGTACTACAAAGAGCCCCATGCCTAGGGAAGGCTCTGACTAGTCCAGCAGCAATGGACATCCCTTTATAATCACAGCACTTGGTGCCTCCCAGGGCCACCTCCCAAGTCCTGGCCAGCGATGTCTCCAGCAGCCCCTTGAACTCTCCTGCTCTTAGCCTGCTGATAGGTCTTGCTTCTCTGCTGTACAGGTGAGGCAGGAGCTAAAGGCTCAGGTGGAGCTGTTCCATGAGCTGACAGGTCACCTACCTCCTCACATGGATGGGCACCAGCATGTCCACGTCCTCCCAGGTAAGAAGGAAGTCCTCTTCTTCCCAGTGCCAAGCAGGTGAGAGAGTTGGAGAGTCAGAGGGGACTCCCCTTGCCATGGCTCCTGTTTGGGCAATAAACATCACCATAAGATACTTGCTTGACAGTTGCAGTTTGAATGTCCCCACCTGGGCCCTGGGGAGACAGTCCTGCCCAGGCCCAAACTGTTTACTTGGAGTCTTGAGTCTTCGCATGGCAGCACGAGGGGATTAATGGCACAAATGGCCCAGGTTACACCTTTTCCTCTAAGAACTGATAATTCACCTCAGCATCCTAATTCCTCCTCCTGCCCACACTGAAGGAGGTAGATCAAAGCCAGCAGCAGACTGGCCAGTTTAAATAGGAATGATGGAGTTTGCAAGGTCTGTGGCTCTTTCAGGTGCTACAAGAACTCCATTCTGTCAGTTGTTTCCACCCCAGTCCCTTCCTGTAGGTCTCAGCTTGCTTTAGAAATGGGCAAATATCTTTTGTACCTGTTTTGCAAATAAGGTCATTGTGGTACAGAGATGGAAAACTGAAAAAAAAAAAGAATCCAGCCTTCCCCACTCCAGCAGTAACGGCCTATGGATAATATTGCTCCGACAGTGCAGGGACTTGATGAAGAGCTTCTTCCTGACAGTGCAGTTACCTCTGGTGCACTCCAAGACCAGAGCCCCTCACTTAGAAGCAGGGGCTGGACTGAATGCCCAGTACTGAAGGGAAGAAAAAAGGCACCTACATCAGATGTTGAGGGAGAAGCATTTCCAGTATAGATGGTGACTCCCACACAGACAAATAAAACAATTTCAGCAGAAGATAAACCAAACGGGATTTGATTTTCTTAAACATGGGAAGAAGCCTCTGTGCTTACAGCTTGCAGGGGACACAATGAGCTTGTTATCCAACTCCTGACTACAGTGTCTCTGGTTTTACTTGCAGAGGTCAGGCATGTTTTTGCAGAGGTGTTAGAGGAATATGGGATTAAGTACACTCGTGTCCCAATAGAGCCAGGCCTTCATAACTGTGACTGGATTCCACCGTCTCTGATGGACTTTTATCTGGGAGTAGAAGAAGATTCTTTTAACACAGTGGATGTGTTTACAAAGCATGGAATAAGGTAAGACAGGCATTACTCATCCTTTTTGCAGTAAAACTCTAAGATCTTATCAGTGCCTGATAGTATCTTTCCAAAATGGAACACCACCTTTCTCTTTCCTCTTCAGGGCTTACAGAGAGGTTCAGGAGGAGGATAAAAGTGCTGGGGGCACTAGGGCTTAGGAGCTTTTATTTGAACAGCGGTGACTCACTTCCCACTTGAAAGGGAATGTTCTTTTCAGGGTATGTTTCTCAGACTTCCTAGTGAAGCTGCATTGGCATCTGGGACTGCAGGAGAAATGCTGCATCAGTGGTGGAGTTTTCAAAGTATGATCTACGGCAAGTTGTCAAGAAATAACTTTTCATCTTTCTGGCACAGTGGAGAAAGGGTTTTAAGTAGCAAGAAAGACTAATTAGAAACAAGTGTTTGTTGTTAAGGGGAAGCAAGAAGCTCCCTGAGCTTGCAGTGTCACAGCTGGCGATCACTGCTCTATGCGAACAGCCTCGTTGGTGTCCTGCATCTCAGGGGCCAAACCTGAGAAGCTCAGCCCTTCCCCCAACAACATACTTCTCTTAAAAGCTTAAACAGTGTCTTACGAGTTAAAGACATTTCACTTGAGACCCTTGCTGTCACCTGTCCTTTGGGGCAGATTTCATTACTTTCTCGGTCCACTGAAGCAGTTATTTTCTTGGATTTTATTTTGGTATCAGTTGTTCTCAATGCTAGCAGCAGGCTGGCATTCCACCCTGCCCATCCATCCAGAGCACATAGGCTGTGCTCCAGCCTATTTCTGAGGGAAGGAAGGGCACAGAAACTCACAGCGCAGGTCATCAGGAGAGTAACTTTAGGCCAAGTCCACACTGGGACAGCAGACTGGAAACCCCAAACGCTGCAGGGCTCCCCGCAGTACCAAAGGGCAGGATGCTGTTGGTGTACCTCTGAAAAGCTGCTGTGCCTCTCCGGGGTGCGGGGAACTGGCAGGACCTGTGTGTTCATACCCAGCCCGCGCTCCAGCCGCTGCCGGCAGGGCAGGCCAGGAGGGCCGAGCTCTTATACAAACCACGAACACAGGGAACGCCAGGGAAGTGCGAGGAGCACGGTCAGCTGAGAGCTCAGGGAATTCAATGCTGCCACTCGACCTCAGCACCTCTGCAGAAGGTACTGCACCGAGGCCCTGGAGCCTGCGGGGTTTGTGGCACTGGAGAGCACAAGGCTCTGCTCACTGCACGGTAGTGAGGTGTCGGTGTGTACTCAGGTCACAGTTAATATTCTCCTAAGTCCTACAAACTTTTCTCAAGAAGAGCCAAGTGGTCAGCAGAGCTCTTTGATCATGCAGCTAAAGACTCCAGCCTTGGTTTCTTCCAAAAACATTCACCTTCTGCCCTCACGTAGACTTGTTCAGGTCTCCTTATTTCAGTCACCTTCATTTCCACTTAGCTGAGGGTTATTGTCTAGCGGTGATTATTATTCGGGTTTTAATTGGCCTAGTATAGTGTGGGATTTCTCTTTAGCTCTGCTCTTCCCTTTTGGGCCAACGAAATGCACCTGTAAGCTCACAGATGCCAAATAACCTGTGTGCTGTGACACAGGGCACACCAATAACAGCCTAGCAGCAGTGCTGGGGCTGTGCTGGGTTTGCTGTCACTGCAGAACCGCTGCTTGAAATAGGAAAGAAAAAGCACAACTGGCTTGAAGTTCTGGGTTTACTTTTGTTTATAGTTAAAAGTTGTAAATCCCCTCCCCCTTTTCTATCTTAAATTTTAGGTAAATTTTGATTCCTAATCCACTGGACCTAATTCAGGTCTCTACCTACCTTGTTAGCATTAATATCAGTGTTTCCTCCTGGCTCCAGGTGGCCAGACATTTACATAGGCCTGAGCACCATGGGCAAGAACATGTCTGTCAGCAGCATCTGGAGTGCGATCGACACTGCTATCCTGGAGGTCACGGCCAAGGCAGCCTCACCTGCACACCCAACGCCACCGAGCAGGACAGTAACCATAGAACTGATGGTGCATCCAGGGTACCCCAGTGTCCCACCCGTCGGCGGCTGTGGGGAAGGACCAGATGATTTCTCGCAGTCCTGGGAGCGCCTCCATGAGCTCCAGACTTTAGTTAAGCCAGAGCTGCAGAGCCATTACAAAAGCAGGAACATTCAGCTGTGTTCATTCAAAGATCTTTAAATAAAGAAGTATCCATCCATCCATCCATCCATCCATCCATCCATCCATCCATTCTCTGAAGAGAGGCAGTTGATGATGTCCCAAGAAGCCAGACCACTGTTATCAGTGTCACATACCGTGTCATACCCCCGGTACAGCTGACAAGAGCTGTGAACAGCTTGGGAATGGAGGAGCAACATCCTCTGAGCAGCTCCAGGCAGTACCCCAGAGCCCTGACTGCCAGTTTTTAGGCCACAGCATCTGCTCTGCATGTGACAAACCCCTCACACACACCCCCCCCGATCCAGCACAGCATGGCAGCCATGGCCCAGCCACCTCTCAGGGCTCAGCTCCTGACAATGTGGTAGTGAGTAGCATGGAAACACGCTGTGCTGTGTTTCCATGCTACTCCTTGCAGCACCCAGGGTTATGATCATTTCTCTTTTTGGACTTAATGGCAAAAAAACCCCCCAACAACATGCTGGGGTGCAGGTGCTGCTTTGGAGCAATTGCTCAGGGTAGGTCACCCATGGAAAACTTCTGCGTTTGGCTTTCTTAATGCACTTGGTCGTGGTCCCTTTCCCCTCTGCTCGTACGTGCTCATGGCTGGTGAGGGGCACATCACCCTCAGCGTGTCTCTGGTCAGAGCAGTCAGATCACATGAGTGGCCCTGTGGGGTCTGAAGCTATTTTCCAGGAACAGCCTCAGCCAGCAGTAATTATGTATCTCTCTATTTACATTGCCTCTTGGCATTAAGCCCCCATAGGAGAGTAACATCAGCTGCAGCCCTTTTGGAGAAGCTTTTTTATTTTTTGGATGACTTTGCAGCAGCAGCAACTGTTGACCCATCTGCTATTTCAGTAGCTGCTGCGTAGAGAGCAGCAGCAACTGGTCTGTACCACCCACTGCCCCTCAGGACAAACCAAGGGGTGGCTGTGTGCCAGCCATGAGCAAGTCTGCAAGGGCAGAAGGGCCCTGTATTTGTCCCTTTTTTCTTCTCACCAAAGCACTCAAACTCCAACAAGCCCCAGTAATGCTGATGTGTTCTTAACTGCAGCCTTGTCACTCCTCTAGAACTATCACATGGGGAAAAATTATTTTAGATTGCTTATGCTCGTTTCCTGCACAAAAGTGGTCTAATTTAACACAATATTTTGTTCACTGTATTTTTTTAATATTAAAAAGTCAAGATGATCATCATTCTTTTAAGTGAAAAATAAACTCAGGCCTTTTCTATTGCAATGCCTCAGGAGGCTTGGGGTCTTGGTTACAGCTAAACCCACTCACCTGTGATTGTCTGGCAGAGCTGGGCAGGCCTCCCTGTCTGTCCTTAATGGGGCAACTGTCTGACCTTCCCTAGAACATGTCTGAGGAACTTTTCTGTCCTGTACAAATACAAAAACATCAAGGATGCTGCAGAAAAGATTTTGCCCAGGTTATTTCCTAAATTATTGTCAGGAAATTAATTAGCTATACAAGAAGTTTGCTTCTAAAAACTGTCCTGCACAAGTGCCAGAGCGCACAGCCAGCTCTGACTGCAGCAGTTGGTACCTTTCGGGAAGCTTCTCCCGCCGCGCTGGGCTGAGCGCGGCCACCAGCGCCGCCCAGTGCCCGCGGCCCCCCGCGAGGAACAGCCCATGGAATGTCACCGGCATTTGAGGGATACTTTTACACCCTGCTTGTAAGGGGTTTGCTCCATATTCTAACGGCTGTCTTTGCTCTGATCACAACCATCAGGACCTTACACACCTCTTGAATTCCAGATGCACTCCTGCCGGCTAAGCACTGCAGACCCAACAGCAGCCTCAGCCAAGGGCTGTACTGCGAGCAAAGAATGTATTTTGCAACTTCCATACTTTTAAATGAACATTAACCCCCAAATTAACTGGAGAAATAAATAAAGATCTACTAAAGACTTCTAAAGAGGGAACCTTTCAGTCATGTAAAACACAGGGAGATAAGTGTCTCAGTGATTCTGTGAAAGCTTTAAAGACAACCCAAATTCAAATTAAAAACACTACTACAATCCCAGGCTAACCCCCAGCCCTGTCTGAAAATAAAACCATGGCACGAAGCTTTTGAGAGCAATTTTTATTAGGGTAGCAGAATGGACTTGCAGAAAGCCTATACCAGTACTCCTGGGTGTGGTTTCACCAGTGCGCTGCTTCTATTGTGGATGTTCATCTGCACATTTAGAATTCAGCATGGCTTAGGGAACCAGAGAGAACAAGAGCTTGATTTCCTGAGTTAACATAGGACTTCGCACTTGGATATTTTCTCCTCAGACTTCAGCCATACAGCAGTGTTGGATCCCTTTGTTCAGAGGGTGCCCACGGACATGCACCAGCACTTCGTTACACATCTCACAGTTTAGTGATTGGACTATGAAGAACACACTAAGAGAATTGATAGCAATATCTGTCTTCTGTGTGATCTCTGTAGCTGGAATGGGAATGGCTGGTGCAGCACTGCTGTAGGCCTGCATGGATCGACCGGAGCTCCTGGAATCACACAGCCCTTCCGTTCCCTTCCAACGGCATCTGAGTCACACCGACGCAGACAGACGCAGTCTTTGACCTGAGAGGCTTTACAACCACAGAGTATACTATTGAGTAGCAACGAGGGCAGCAAACTAGTGCTACAGTTTTGTTTCAAATAAAATTTAGAGAATGGTACATTTCCATTCCAACAGACATGATCAAAGGTACAGTGACTCAGGTGATGCGGAAGTTACACACTTCAGTTTGACAGATAATTTGGCATTATTTTATTATGAATCCGAGTGAGCGTGAATGAAACAAAATCAGTACCAACTTTCTGCAAATGAAGACACAAAGATGTGGAAATTTGGTAATAGACAGTGCTCTCACAAGCCTGAAAACGCTTAGGAAATGCAAGTTTCCGTAATAAGGTGAATGTGGTTTATTTACCTGCCAAAGAATCTGTCTAAGAACACTTAAACATAAAATTTCTTAGCTCCCTAACTTATAAAAAAATTTACTTTCAACAGAGGTGAGGTACTGGGCTGTCATTGTTTGCACTAGATTGGAAATGAAAGCCAGTGAGAGGGAAGAATGAGGAAATAGCAAATATACAGGACATTAAAACCAGGAGAGACCTACTGCTTGACACACTAGTTCTGAAAGGTTGCAAAGGCAGAGGCTGTATTAAAACTGAATTTAAGAGTACAGGCAACCACCCAGGTGTGAGGGATTTTCTATCTCAGCTTCCTGCACTTCAAAATGACATGCACTCCCAGCTATCGGTGGGTTTCTGGAGATGCTGTTTGCTCAGTAACAGACTCAGCTGGAGGTGGGGGGAGATGGCAGTTTGACTGTGTGGCAGTTTGACTGTGGAGCTATGATCACACTCTGGCCTGGGGAGGAAAGGCAGGCGACAAGCAGCAGAGCCACGGCAAAGGATGCTCAGTTCTGAACAGAAGGGGCTTCCTGCAGCATGCTAGGAGTGCCCAGAGCAACCGGAAAACAGCTCTGCCTGATTAAGCTACAGTGACACTTGAAGCACTCATTTAATCACCCAACCCGTGTGTTTCGAACACAGGAGCAGCAGCAGCAAAGTGTACTCTGTCCCAGCCCATTGCTCCGTCCTGCCCTTGAACCAGTGTCGGGCAGAACTGCACAGCAATGGGGCTGGGGAGCGGCACAAGTGCCATCCCATAAACACAGGTGTTTCTGTGCATTCTAAGGTGACAGCAGTGCTGTCAGAGTTAGTACTTGAATTCAAAATTAACATTGCCAAAATATTGATTTTAAAGAAGTTTATCACTGGTACCTCTTGGTCCCCAATTTCTGAAACTCTCCGGGATTGGTTGCAATGTTGTTCTGTGCACCTTTCCCGCTACTGTGCACAGGTGTTAAGGATAAAAGTGAAGGAAGTTTGCAATCACATTCCACTACTCATTCACTACAGATTTTTTGTCCGAAGTTTTCCAAGAGCAGGACATGAGCCATATCCTAATTCAATGACGCACACAAAAACTTGGGTTTCCCCGTTTAATTGACATTTTGTGGTAACATTGGCCAGATTTACATCAGACCCAGACATTATTTCTGATTGGTTTTGTGGGGATGGGTTGGGTTCTGTTTATTATGTTACAAACTGAAGTTCAGGGGAACTTGCAAGAAGTCCCACAAAGCACAGTGCAACATGTAGAAAGAAAAGTAAACAAAACTGCCAAACACTCAATCATTTTCTGCCAGAACTGGGATATTTTCCTAAGACATCAGTTTGAGGAGGGGGATAAAATTCAATGAATGAACTTAAGATAGTGGGAACTGCAAGGAAAAATAAGAAATGACAGCCACAACCTTTTCAATTTAAGGGCAGAATATAAGTCTAAGATATTTTTGATAAATTCTGACAAGAAAAAGAAAACAGCATACTTTAAAGTATATTGAAGCAGTGATTTTTAAACAAAGAAAGCAGAACTAGAACATCTTAAATTTTAATCCTTTCTTTACAGGTTACCTAGCCCACTTTTGATTAAGAAAACTGTAGAAAGTTAGTAACAGCCACAAGTTCACACCAAAAGGTGGCACTTGTCAATTTCCATAGAGTCCTGCTTTACGGGGTGTCTCAAATGCACTGCTCCGATCTTCTAGCATACGGTGCTGACAGCAGTTGTGTCAGATTTTAGTCCACTGGTCGCTTCTCACCATATTTCTTTGTAAACTCTTCAGCATTCTTACAGAATTTTTTACGGTCCTTAGAGTATTCTTCAGCTAGGTCAGCCCGGAGGGGATGCTCGGGCTGTGGATCATTCACCAGTGCTATGAGGGACTGGATTACTGTCAAAAGAAGTATAAATACCGTCAGAGACTAAGATGGTGAGTTTCTGAAAATCAAAATGTAAGCAAAATTCCCCGGTAAGAAAAGAGCTTTAACTGCATTTAAACACATCCCCACAAATCTCAGGCCCTTTCAAGCGCAGGGCGTGAGTAAGTGACAGCGATATGCCAAGGTTTAGTTCAATGACCGTGAATGAACACCAGAAAATCATATTTGTAAACAAAATCAACATGAATAGAGACCAAAGTGCACTACAAACGATTTCCCATGTAACTGGCATCCCATCTGAAATACTCTCCCATGGCTGAGAGAACACCAAAGTTCCCAGACAAGTTCATCTAATGGGATTGGGTAAAGATGGAATTTCCGCCACGAAGCATTTTGCCCAACACCTGTCAGAGAAATGCAGCTGTGACTGGGCTGCTTTTGGAAACCCTTTCACTCAGCTTTGTTTCCCTGTGACTCTTACTTCCCCTGTGACCAGCGGGCAAGTCTTCTCTTTGCTCTGAACTGCCCAATGCAGAGCTGCACCAGGCAAACGCACACGTGAGAGCTGCAAGGTGCATCTCACCCTCTGCTCACAGCCCTGTCATCTCCACAGGAAATGCCATTCCTCAGGTAACAGAGCTGCACCTGCCATTTACATAGTGAGCCTCACACACCACAGTGACATTTCCCTCACCCCAAGGGTCAGGAGTTCCCATGTCCAGGCACTCACAGGCATCTGTACTTGGGCAGTTCTACACAAAGCAGGTGTGCAGGAGGAGAACTTCACTGGCAGCATTAGCAAGATTTGTTTGAGGGAATCTGGGCTACCCAGAGGAATACAAAGCAGCACCAAAACCAGTTTTAAAGCAAGTATAACACACCTGGTTAACTTCATGCATTGCACACTAGGGCCAGCTGCCTCCTCCTGAATTTGAATCAAACACTGACACCTGCCCCTTGTCACTCCATTAGATGCTGGAATACCAGAGCGGCTTCTTTTGGAGCACTGATCTTGTCAAGCTCATACTCTTTTCCACCCTTACTTGACAGGAACAGGGAGCATACCTCAACACAGATACTCAACAAGCCACACTCAAATGCAACTCTTGTTGCTAGACTGCTAAACAGGAACACTCCTTACCACAAATCCAAGTTTAAACTGCGACAAACTGTCCAAGGAATGCAGAACTAGTATTCGCTTCCTTCACAGAAATTCACCAGTCCTGGACTTGGGACAACTGCCATCCTGTCACTGACTGCTTATGAAACCAGCATCAATACTGCATGTGGCAATCCCCTCTGAGCAAAACACTACAGAGAAAACATGTCTTCAATAACCTTAACACAGTAACAAGCCTGAAAACAACAGGACTGTCAGATCAGGAGTTCCTCAAAATCCACAGCATGAAAAAAATACCCTAACAGTTCTTACTAGTATTAAGCATAAAATGATAAAAAGTACAGCAGTAAGATGCACATTTGGGACAGGAAAGGTGAATTAATGATTTATGATGAACCTAATCTCTCTTTCTTGACTGCTGACTGAACAAAACCAAATCACTTCAATGCTGAACTAATAGAGTCACATTATTCCACTGAGAAAGGCCCAAAGAGCAAACAGGCTGAGGGTGACTTTTCAGTGGAGAAGAAATCTGAAGAAAAAGGAACAGACATTTAAGCAGGGCTGTAATAACACTGCCACAGGTTCATACAACCATGTAGCAACAACAGATATTGACACTAAAACAACTTCTTGAAGAGAGAGTTAAAAGACAAACAGAAGACCGTGAAACAGCAGATCATGAGAGATTTGCAGTATTTTGCACCCAGGGCTTGTTCCAAATTCTGATTTTAGCACAGCTTTGATTCACTCTCTCTGATAGAAAGGGACTTGTTGCTTCTCAGGGAGACACTGGTGATTACCTGCAGGCAAACAATTGCTTCAGTAGTTCTAACTAATGCCAACTTGTATTTCAAGCTGGGAGAGACATGCAATTCCTTCACTTAACTAGAAAAGGCTGATAGGATCAAGACAGCTGCTCAGGTGTTAACACAAACCTTCTACACATTGTTTCCATCTCCTCTCTCCCAAGGATCTTTGTCCTGTATAATCTAGGATAAATCTACATTAACTCAAAAGACTTTGGCTTTCCCATTTGAATTTAGAGGTTCTTTTTGCTGCTACCTCTGCTTTCCCCAACACTCAACTGTTTCATCTTTCCTAAAATAACAACAGGAATTTTACTGTTTGGGACAAGATCGCACCAACTGTCAGTGCCTTCATTAGCTTTTCACAGAAAAAAGAAATAGTACAGCATTGTTTCCTACCAGGAACACAGGTCAAGTGAAAACCACCTTGAAGAGTCTGGAAGAGAGAAAGACCTTCTCCTGTGCAGCAAGATGCTTCAGGGACACTGAAGCTCTCCCACTGCTTCAGTGACTGCTTCTCCCACTACTCATCTGAATTAACAGTCCAAAAGAGTAAGAATTTTTCGCATGGATGTTTGCATTTTCTATATGTATGACAATAAATGCTTAACATCTAACTAATCACTACCTGTCAGAAAACATGAAGTTCTTACCCCAACAACTAATGTAAGCAACAACAGCTGAAAACACTACTTGGATCACACTCTCAGTCTGCCATAGAACCTGATGAAACATTTTTCCTCAAAGTACTTAAATTCTAACCCAAAGACACACTGCACACAGTAAGCCTCACAGCAGTGATCTTTTAAGAATTATGCATTAATCTTTACTTTGATTTCAGGTTTTGTTTATGACTCCCCTGATACTTCAAGCCATATGTTCAAATCACTGAACCACATGGCAGATTATAGAACATACAAAGCCTTGAGGTTTTAGACCTTTTCTTTCAAACATCCAGGAATGTCCTCGACACCTCTGGATTCTAAAGCCATTGTTCAGAAAGAACCACGAAATAACTCCCACACAAACTACCAGCAACATTTCTAAGTATTCCAAGGACACCACCTTAATTAACTCTTCAGCCATGAAGAGCATTGTGGTTTCCACGAGGTGGAAATGCCACATGTCAGTGCCATCACCTTACATTCCACTAACAGAATGAGATTCCACAAGAGCTGCACACTATGCTGACCACACATGACTCATGACACAAACCTTACAACAAATATAGCCCAGGAGCAGTGAGCAGCTGACAAGCTGAAATATTATTAGCTTTAAATTTAAACACGCTCGAAGTCTCTCAGCAGCCAGTTCTCTCTCTGCACAGAGTCCTACCTTGGTCAGTTTTGGTTGCTGGCTTCCAGTTTTCAGCACTAATTACTGGCAGACAGACCTGCCCCTTTTCATCGATGTTAGGGTGATAGATCTTTGTTTTAAATGTAATCTTAGGAGGTTTGAATGGATATTCTGCTGGAAAGTTGATTTCGATTCTGAAGGCTCCTTTATCATATGGAGGATTGTCCTGCAACAAGAAGGCAGAATGTCAAGAACGTGGCATATTCTAATGGACACAAGTAAGAAAGAACATCTCCAGACTTTGATCTAACAAACAACCTCTTTTAAAGGCACTTTCTTCCAACACATCTGTGTGTCAGGAAACATCCAAACCTGTTTGGGGAGAGAGGCAATACAACCTGTACATTTGCATTCACTCTGGAAAAAGCAGACTGCCACTGTCCTGCAGCTGGCTGCACTGGTAAGAAAGCATTCAACCCCACCTTCTCCCAACATGAGTCCCTACCTAGCAAGTAGCTTTATTACCAACTCTGTGTTTCAAAAAACATTGTGAACCCTTCCCGAGACCCATACAGAAGTCTGACAAGGGAAATGGATGTGTCTGAACCCAGTTATTTTATGTGTCTCACAACATGGTGGCACGAACAGCAAAGCAATTTCATTTGTCAGATCTCCCTAAACGTTCCGAGGACGTTTTAGTGCTGACTACACAGAAATCTGCTGAGCATTCATGGGTACTAAAGATAGATATTCACTGCGTCTGCTGATGAGAACATTCCCAATCTGTATGCAGTTTTAGCACCCACTCCTATCACATCAGTTCTGAAGGAGCATGAGAGGACCGTGAAGTAAGCAAAGCAGTTCCTCATGCTGAAACAGGAAAACAATGCCCAGAATCTCACTTAGAAAACCTGTTCGACTATTGGTAACTGCTGCAGACACTAACTGCAGAAAAAAAGGCAGAAGAAAAATAAAGCATTGCTACATTTAAAGCTTATGAAAATACTATTCTGCACTGAAAACACCCACTATGGCATGAAGCCTTTCCAAACACTCTGGGAACAAGAATCAAAGGATGAGTTTCCAGTTGGTATAAAGTATAATCACACACATTCTTCATTAGCAACCAGACCATTCCCTGCAATCAAACCCACTCCAGGATTTACCAATACTTGGAGGTGGGGAGTGCTCTATGAAAATATTAGTCAACAGAAATCATTTGATTTTAGGTTCATCCATATGGAGGATCTGGTTGTAAGAAACACAGCCCAAGTTCTGCAGCCAAGGGAAGAGGGAACTACAGCAGCTTTACAACCACTTTTTACCCAAGTGATCCTAAAAGCTTTGGAATTTTAACAAATAACATTTGGTGGTAGTGACAACTTAGGCAGTCAGTGCCCTCTCCCCCATGGCTCGTGTTCTTGCCTCCTTACATGCTGTAATCTGTGAGGTGCTCAGTAAACTGACAGGGGAAGTGACCTGCCTTAAAAACATCCACTTTTTGCACTGCACCTCACCAATAAATTGAACCAAAAATGTATGTAAGGGGTTGCTCATGTTTTAAATGGACAAAACAGAATATTCAAGCAATTAATTTCCAATTGTTTGTCATATTTATTTTGACAAGAGAAACAGAATTTTAAACTGGAGTATTTTTGCTCTGCAAAAAACGTGTCCATAGCCAGCAGTTCTAAGTGAAATGAAATTCACAGTACACCAACAGTACCTCTCACAAGAACAGAGTCTGAGGTAGATAGTTTTGTTTTGATATTAAAATCAAATAAGTAGTATACCTTGGCCACCCACAGTACAAAAACTACCTTATTCTACAGTTCAGAACAGGAAAAGAAGTTGACAAGGTACCTTCAGTTTGCTTCTCAATTGAGAGAACACCCTTAAAAACTGACAGCTGTTCTGAAACAAAAACTTCTAAAGCAGTACCTCCCACAGTATGAAGACTGTTAAAAACATTCACCTTTATCTTTCACACCTTCATTAAGCAGCTGACCAAAGTATTGTCTAGTTATAGGGTTTAATAATCAGTAACTGGTTACTCCTACTGAAGTATATTTCTTTAAACCCTAAGCAAGAACATTTTCTAAAATGAAAACAGCATGTGAAATTTCAAAAGCAAAAGCTCAGACAAAAAAATTAAACTTGCAACCAGCCTGTGTATTGCATTTTAAGCCATCAACTCTGGTACCAAAATAGCTAGAGAGATAGTAAGACTAAAGCATCTCCTGTAGCACATCCTCAGAATAACAACCTGTACTACTACTTGAATACATACAGCACATTAGTAGTTACTATGGAAAGTATAATTTCATTACAGAATTCTCCCTTAACTACACCAGTAGTGAATCAAAAGCTATTCCCCACAAACCAAAAGGCAGGCATGGAGCACAGTTCACTGCATCAACGTGTAAACACTTGTGATGCTGCAAACCTTTACACAACAAACACTACACTCACACTCTGGTGAGCAAAAACTGTTAAAATAGCTGCTGTACATCACACATTCCTCATTTTAACAGGAATAAACAAATGTTTCTGTGTTTTGCTTTATTAGTCATATTTACCAACTTTACTCTGCTTCAAAGTATTATCACAGCAGTAAACTGTTACACATGAACCACAAACACCAGAGTGGCTGATTAAAGCTTGTTGCTCCTCAGCTCTGTCAGATTTTAGTGTCAGATCCTGCTTGCCTGATTTGCAAGAGTAGTGTCAACCACTCCAAGGAATCACTTGCAGGCACAGAAGTAATCAGTAAATTGTTGACTGTACTGTACAGCATTTAAAGCACCAAGGCTCAGCCATTCATTACCTCAGCCTGTGGACATGAATTCTGAACGGCCTCCGACTGCCGAGGCAGAGGCACTGCCACAGAGAGGGTTAAAGTCTTTTTCATATAACAAACAGACTCACACTGGCTCAGGGAGGCTGTGGTAGCACCCACAAAAAAGCAGAACTGCTGCCCCAGTGGCACAGCCCCTATTGCTGCAGACTTAAAAGTAGCTCATACGACCAAGGGAGCCAATTCCCACTGCCATGGGCCACAGCAGTGGAAAGTAAGAGAGGTGAAAATCCAGGGGCCTTTCAACCAAGGAGTTCAACGCACTAGACTTCCTGCTTTCCCCTTTGTAACAAATCCTCTGTAGTTGACTGATGCAGTTACCTATTTTGATTAAACAGTCCCTTGCAAGTCTACAGAGCTTGTAAAAAACTTCAATGAATTGTTTTTTTTTTGGCATTAACTGATGCCTAAAGTAAAGGCACTTTATTTAAAGAGCTCACTTCTGAAAGTGAGCCAAATCTTTTCCCTGCATCAAACTTTGCCCAATACTTGATTTTATCCTCAAAATAAATCTAGTCAATTAACAAAACACATATTAAGGAGTAAAAGTATTTCAATACTTCCTTTTTTTCTTATGATGATTTTATACTTTAAACTTAATGTAAAAAAACTTCAATGTAAAAACAAACTTCATCTGCTTCCCCCTATCCACTTCTCTCTCAGTAGCCCAGTGCCACCACAGCCCTCACCAGGACCAGGTCTACAACAACACAGCAGCCAGGCAGGGATGGATCAGAGGAGTCTAGAACACCTTACAGTTATGTAAGGACTTTTCTTCTTCTTAAGAAACACCTACTGACATTATCAGACTTGGATAAAACAAACCACAGAAGACACTCAAATGAGACAGGAACATTAGACTCTTTGCCCAAGATTACACAGGATGTCTGAGGGGCAACATGAATGAAACCCATGAGATACACAAATATAGATGATATTTCAGATGCTGACGTGTCACCTATATAAACTTGCCTTGTGCTTATGAACAAGCAGCTGCTGCCCAAACCTACAGCTCTGAGGTTTTATAATAACAAAGATCCTTGCCAGGGTGCAGAATTATCTATGGCCACCAGCAGCACTACTAAACTGTGGATTTATGAGATACAAATGGTCCCCACATTATGTTAAAGCTCATAAGAATAAGGAGCAGTCTCTACTCACAGGAACGATAAGCCCTTGCCAGGTCAATAAATTCGCTTCGTCAACCTGGATATTACGGAAGTTTTTCATTCCACATTTGCGGATTTCTTCGAGCTCCTGAAAAGCAAAGTGCAACTGTAAGTTAATAACTGTATTAAGCAAGATACTCATTTATTTTTCAAAATGCTTAGAGGTCAATGTGTGTTTCTTTAATGTTAGAGAAGCTTGAGGTTTTAGTGGTGGCAACCCACACAAATAGCACAAAATTCTACACCTGTAAAAAGCAAAATTCTCAAGAGATATTAAAAAAATTTATTTTTTGATATGTCAGGAAAACACAAAAATGCCTTCATTACCAACATCATCATTACAGACATAACAAAGCAGAAGTATTGAAAAGGTACACTTAAAAATGTTTTTCGAGCTGAAATGTAAATCAGTGCCTTTGGTAACACTGAGGCACAGAAATAAAATGCATCTTAGGACTCCTCTGAAAGAGAACAGTGATTTGGAAGAACTATTTCATAACAGTTTTAAACACGGATACAATCACTGAACAGGAGAATTATTTCAACTGAAAGCACACAAATTCCTGCATCACCACCTTAAATTGATGCAAACGCAGAACAATATCAATCTAAGCCAAACTAGCTTTGTTTAGACCAGTAACTCGAGAAGATTCAGCATACTCTGTTTGGTAGTTCCGAGCTCACAGCACACAGTAAGAACTCTCTCTTTACAGCTGTGTCACTCTGGAATGAGGTATCTTTCTGCACCACTCAATCATCAGTCACAGCATTTTTAATCCGGTAATGATCCAGGTATCACCAAAACATGCATTTTGGCATTGTAAATATAAAAATGATGTACAAACCCTGGTGTAGGGACTGCTTCCTGGAGTATTTCATAAGACCTAAAAAGAAACACCTCAAGGTTTCGCTTTCCTGCCGCCCCTGCAACAGTTACAGCCCTGTGCTGGTCAGCTCTGCCGTCTGATCTTTGAAGAGAATTTAACTGAATACTAATTCAGAAGTCATCCACAGTGAAACAGAAAAGTTTCCCAGTGCTTCCAAAACTGCCGCACATGCCTGTGTGGCTGCATAGCTCAGGAAAAATGTTGCTTATACAGCAGCACGGGTGAGCTCTGCCCTGGCTGCAGGCGCCTTGCAAAGTTAGGCTCGGTATTATGATGATACAACCACCAGCTACAAGCGAAGGCACTGACACCCTAGAAACCAAAAACGACCAGTTCTGCTACAAGTGCTCTACTGCCCATGGTTTGCTTTTTTCCCCTCGAATAGCTCTATGTTCCTCTTGGATCAAACCTTTCTGCATCTGACTGGCAGATTTAATACTTGCAGCGACCTCTTGCATAAACTCAGCATCATGACAAAATGCAAACCCAAAGGGAAATGAGATTTCCAAACACATGAAACAAAAATCACATGAGAGCCACACATCAGAAAATGAACACTTGCATTCCCACCCCCTGCACCTACAAAACCAAGAACGTACTCCAGACATGGAAGTTTCACCTTGGAGTCATGGATGCTGAACTGATGCCCAACACAATCTTCATGACACTAGAACTGCCTAGTGTAGACCCATGGATTAATCCCCAAATTCCACTGCTGCTAGATTTATGCAATGTCACAGACAGTTTGGGTGCTTTTTTAAAAGAGGTAAGAGGATTATCCTATTTCCTTAAAGCAAGAAAACATATAAAACCCCCAGAAAAATAATCCCATGAAGCATATTTATAGGGGTAGAGAGCAAACCAAAATATTCAAAAGAAAATAACCTTTGTTATCACAGCTCTGAGATGCTTTATGATCCCTGAAACTGCAAATCCTGACAGCGCCTTACAGCTGGCCTGGAGTGCTCTCACACAGCAGTCACTCCGGGAGAGCCAGACAGATCCCGGGCTGACTCTGCCCTGACAGGGTCAGGAGAGTAACTCGCTCAGAACAGTTTTGTGGCTCGCTCCCATCACACACAGAGTTGTGAAGTCCTGGCAAACCACTACACTCCGCAGCATGTAAAAGGGATAAATTCCATTCCACACTAGAGGTAACACATCAAACACCGGGAACAAAATAAGCTAATTAACCAGGAGGTATTTAAGCATGAATAAACATGCAGTATCACAAGTGCCTTCGCTCTAAAACAAGGAAAATGGGTTTAGACTATTTTCTAGTTACTACATAGAAAACATTACACGTAAGACAGAAATTTCCCACATTGTCCCAGTGGGAGCGCAGCTTCCATGCAGGAGTTTTTTTCCCAGGTTCAGACAATAGCACTACACTGTTGCTGGCCTAGAGAACAATTGTCCAGACACAAAAAAGGGAGGGTTATGACTCTATACTTCAGGTATGTTATTAAGCTAATAAAACAAATTAGAAAAGCGTGGCTTCACATTACTGGAAAATTAAACACCTACATTAGATAGTTAGACTCAGGGTAAAAATTGGATGCTGAATTAAGAAATGCAAGAATCCCATGCAGAAATCATTACAAAATTATAGAAATTTGTATGAAAGCAACAAGAAGTTTAAAACAAATACTCAAATTGTTCCCCATTTTCCCTTAAGTCCATCACATGAGAGAGGGAATCAAACAGGCTGGAAGACACAGAAGGGATAGTCAAAATTTATTCAGGACATCTTCCTCTTCACACTGACACGTGAGGCCTTTGCAGGAAATGACTTTCAAAATCAAGAGTGGCAAATTACCAGAGTGTGTCAGGCTTGTATCCTGCACTGCTGCTGCGGCCTCAGGTCCTGCAATGGGAACAGCTAGGAAAGGGACAGATGGGGATAAACCAGGCAATTCTGTCCCTCACACGCAGGCAGAGCTGCAAAGGTCATGGACAATTTACCTTAGCAGAACACATGCCTGAACTATGTGCTTCATACAGATTCTCTAGTATACGAGAAATTACTTTTCTTATACTAGAAGTGTTTCAGATTTCACAGGGGACTCCAAACGAATATGTTCCATGTTAGACTTATTGACAAATTCAACACTGCACAAGTCACGTTTCCAGGAGTGGTAAGAGCTTTGCCATTCATAATTTAAGGGTGTGAAGGGAGGTTGTTTTGTTGGTTTTTTCTTCTGGCAACTGCGAAAACCCATAATAAAGATCTAACTGCCTCAGAGCTATGGAGGCAGACACAGCTACTGTATGAATGTACTGTTAAACAAGTGAACGAGCTACTAAATACTTCCAAGCAGCACAGATTAAAAGTTAACACTGCATTTAACACAGGTTTGAGCAACTCCAAAGGGACAAAAACTACTTTATGAGGTAAAAGGATAGAGTCCAGATATTTATTTCAACATAACATTTAAGAGTCTAGGCAGACAGTAAATAGATTAATTCCTTTTCTGTCCTCCACCCCTTAATTTTGTCAAGTTACATAATTAAAGGAGCACAGGAGGAGTGTAACTAAAGGTTAGAAGACTGCAGTAAGAATTTCAATCAGTCTTCATTCCCTGCTCTGTTATCAACCTTGCCTGTGACCTTGCTGCATTGGTTCCCCCTCTTACAAAACAGAAACGTCTTACTTCACGGGGCTCTCTTGGGAGAGGGTTTTTGGAGTTTGGCAATGTTCAGAGAAAGCATTATACTCAGCACATGGAGAAAACATTGTTTCAGAGGTGCTTTCTGATCTTCAGGTATACAATGCTGAAGGTGTAAGAGTACATACTACCTCTCATATGTGATAATTCAGGATTTAAAATTGCGATTTTTTGATATCGTGTCATCCTTTGTGCTGTTCACAGCAAAAATTACATGTTTTAAATTAAAAAGGAAAGTGGCATCAGCTTAAAATGCAGTTAAGTCTTGAAAAAAAACCTTTCAACTGCAACTGTTTTGTCTGTGCATCTTTCAAGTTTTGGGACCTCTCTAGAAAACCAAGCCAGACAGGAAAATGCAGTGAAGACAAATACTGGAAAGAGT
>NW_008687833.1:28575-32595 GCF_000695815.1 Acanthisitta chloris
GTGTAAGAGCTCACACTGACCTCAGTAAGCTCTGTATCAAGCCTAAAATGCTATTAAATGCAAAAATAAAAACAAAAGTCTACTGAAGTAACTCCATACCATTATTCTCTAGTGTTTACAACCTCTGTTTACCTATTTATAAATACATTCTCTAAAAGATGCCTGACAAAGCTGAACAGGCTCCTAAACACTGATCAGGAGCTGGCTAGTTTCACTTTCTCAATTTACAGGACAGAGAAGTGTTAAAACACCTTAAATTATAATTTTACCACAGAAAAAACCCAACTACAAAACCAACCAAAACCCCAAACAGAATCTAGCTTTTATAAGAAAGAGTAGTAAGTTTCCTCTGCAACACTACAACTCTGTATACTCACATGTCTTATTGACTGAGCAACTCTAATTCTTGACAAAGTATTTTAATGTGACTAAAAATCCTTCTGTTGATTCTCAGTTTCAAAAAGGGAAAATGAATCCATACTCTCACTTCTGCTAAGGACAATCATACATTGCTCAAAACCGTATTTCCCTTGTACTGAGAACTGAACTATTTTTCAAGTATCACAGCTGTTTAAAACCCTTTTATTTGAGAGGGCTACAGTGTTACCAGGACCACAGAACCCTGGAGATTCAGGGCACCTACCTGGGTGTGGCCTAGTGTTTGTGTTTTATCATTGGAGTTAAACAGTTGCATAAATGTTTGACTATGCAATTATGGAAAAACAATCAGAGTAAAATAATTGTCTATGTATTGAATTTGGTATAAGAATGTTATTTACTCTTTAAATCTACTTTCAGTTTTTAATACTAAAGGTACTTCTGAACATCCAAACTCCAGGAACCCAAAGTGTGGATCTCACAGAGCCCTGGGCTCCACCACATCAGTTCCTAGGGAAGGGCACAGCTCCACACCTGGGGCAGCACAGCCTCCTCCAGTACCACCCAAACACACTGCAGCAGGTGCAGCTCAGCACTGCATGTAACTACACCAGCAACTAACTCCTCTGACTATCTACCCAGCACCCAAATAGCCTTCCCTCTGCACCTGCCCACTACCTCCCCACACAGCATTTAGCTGCAGATCCCGCATGGAGAATGGCTTGTTTTATATTGGTGGGTGGCAGCTGTGAAAAGCCTTTCCTTGGAATCCCTGGCATGTCTCCAGGAGATCTGTGCTCCCCATCATACATGTTTGGAGACAATCTGTTTCATAGGAGAAAGGGATGGGAAGCCTGGTACCCCCTTAAAAGAGAAGCCTTAGAGCCTTTCCTAAATATAATTACTCCATGTTTTCCGGTTTTCACCCTGAGAGACCACCCTGTGGTCCACAGCACCACATCCCTGACAAAGATGGCTTTATTCCCACCACTCACATTTCATGAGTCAAGATTGAACATCTGTGGCTCTTTGAAGAAGTGCACTGGTGGCTCACAGATCAAACCTCCACCTCAGATTTCACTGGAATATGAGTCATTAGCAATGTGTATTTCACGTTTTTGCTGTCCTAAGTGTGCTACTGGCAGGGCACACAACTCCACTGAGCTGGTGTGAATCAGGAGAGAAGACTTCGATTAGACTATTTGATGATATAAAGCTCAGCAAAAATAGGCCATAAATAAGGTCTTTGGCCTAGGGAACGTGACTTGCTCAAACACACCCTGAGATAACAAGTCAATCTTACTCTCTTTATAACTTCATGTTTAAAACTGAACTGTAGAAGTACAATGGCAAAATTTCTAATGCTTCTCCCACATAGAGGTTTGCAAGCTGAATAACCAAACAGCTTCCCCAGTCTGCAAAGGACACCCATTTCCACCTGGACAGTATAAACTATACTCTACTCATACTTCCAGTTTTCCTCCGTGTGTTATTATGGATCTGCTATATCCAGTCTCTGGGCCACAGTGATTAATATGAATAACTACGATGCATGACAGGAGTCCAGAAAAAATGCTGGCAAGACCTTAAAGAAATGGGAATTGCTTTATTTTATGTGACCTATAAAATGTTTAAGATCTATTCTCACTTATTAAGCTTGATATTTATCTCAAAGATAGTTAATGCTTATTCTAAATTATTTTAAACATAATTGAGTGACACAGTGAAAAACTATTTCCTTTAGTTACAATCACTCATCATTCCAAGACCCTGAGAAAGACACCCCACAGACACTCCCCAACTGCAAAACTTCAACAGTGAAAGATCTGAAATCAAAATGGACCTGTGAATCTGGACCTTAACCAGTGATAACAGGTTGCTACACACGTGAGTTTGGACCTTCAAAACATCATGCTGCAGCAATCCAGATGACATCATCCATATAAGAGCTCCACTTTGTTCCTACTGAGATGAATGGCAAAACTCAGAGCCATTTGGGCTGACTCAACTCTCCAGAGGCAGGAAGGGAGCTGCTTATTTAACAGCCTTTGTAAGTTGTGTGATAGAACATCTCACAGCTCCTGAACTGCATAAAAACCACACACGACATAGCGACCCACAAATATTAGGCAATAAAAACGAAAGCAAAAATGTGAGAGGTAAGTTATCAACGTCTCCTTTCCCCTTACACCTCTCCCTCCACAAACAATTGCCACACCAATTTTCTAGAAAATAAGGTCACGTTGTCAAAAATCATTTTTACCACATTTTAGTTAAAGATTAAAGTCCTAACGAATGTTTCAGGAGCACAGTGAAAATGAGGAGGGGATGAAAAGCAAGGGGCAATGCAGATATTAAGAGCAATTTTTCCTGCCTTCCAAATTTTGATGTTCTCTAGATATTTTTCCTACCAGAGCAGCAGTGATTTGCTTTTGAACAATTAATGCATGTTTTTCAGAAGAGGCAGGAAAGCTGCCTCACAAAAACTAACATTAAATGGTTGTTTACTATCTGAAACTAAGAGGAACCTTATTTGAGTATAAAGCATCAGACACATTGATTGTGGTACTAAAGCCCCGACAAAGCTATCAAAAATGAAAGAAAAGAATGAATGCCATCTCACCAGGCTCCTGAAGGACAATTAAAGGTTTGTGCCTACCGAGTTAATATATATGAATGACACTGCACACAAAGCAGCTACTATTTAATTTTTAATTGCTCCACAGCACAGCTAAACTAACAAAATAAACCTCATGGAAGCACTGCTGAGCTACTGGTTTCTTACAAAACAACCAAGTTATAATGGCTATTTATGTATCTGCAGCCTTAAGGAAATGCCAGCTCAGAACCTGCCCTAGTGAAATCTCAGCCCCACTGGGGTCCACGGCCTTGAAGCTGTAACACTGGCATTAAAAGACTAGGTTGAACAGAATCCCCCAAGTATCTGACACACCCCAGTGCAGAGTTACACTATACCTCACAGGGACAAGGTTTTAACAAGGCTGAAATATTCCCAGCGGCTACAGGGTCTTTCCCCTACAGTTCACAGGACTGGTCTGAGAAGTTCATTGATTTCCTCACAGGCACTTTGCATGCAAATACTGCTGGGTATTGCCAGAGCATTTTACAGATGACTAAATTTTATGCCACTACGTATGTGTGTCCGAGGCAAACCTTACTGCACACAGACTGCAATGTTAATTGGCAATTATGTACAGCACATAAAATAAATCTGTGTGCTTTGGGGGCAACGGTCACCGTTTTCCTTCTGAGAAGTAGCTTGTACCTCAAGCAAAATAAGGAGAACCGTAATCCCGAGCAGTATTTTACAATAAACTATAGCTGCTCTTGCTCAAAGCCCAACTGCGGCTGAGCTTCCCTTTCCGAGTCCCATCCAGGGTTTAGAACAAATAGAGCGAACACAAAAACATTTCCACGTCCGCGGCGAATGAGAAAACTTGTGAACCCGGGTCCGCGTTTCGGCGTGATAAACCTCTTACTCATACGAGGAAGAGGTTACGCTCCGAAACAACGAAAACGAAATCATATCATCCCTGGGCGTTTGGGGAAGGTGCTCGGCGGAGAGAGCGGCGAACCCCGCGCAGGGCGGGAGGGAGCAGAGGCACTTCCCCGCCGAGCGCT
>NW_008687834.1:0-217 GCF_000695815.1 Acanthisitta chloris
CTGAGTGTGGCCCCACGGAGCTGCTGTCCGTGCCACCAGCCGCTGTGCCCTCCTGGCTGGGGGTGGTGATGCTCCTTTGTGGTGCTGTAAAGGTGCCAGGCTCTGAGCCTGGCAGCAGGTCGGGGGCAGGGGAGTCTGTCTCGTCCAGGGGAGCAGTTGTAGTTGGCACTCTGAGCACCCAGTACTGGCTGGGGTTGGTGGCAGGGGCGGGGCGCGA
>NW_008687834.1:286-899 GCF_000695815.1 Acanthisitta chloris
GGGTACTGGTGGTGACACAGAGCCCACCAGTGAGTCAGGAGCAGGGGAATCTGTCTCCTCCAGGGCAGCAGCTGTGGTTGGCACCTGGAGCAGACTGGTGTTGGTGCTGGGTGCTGGTGCTGCAGAGCTCAGGAGCAGCTCAGGCTTGGGGGAATCATCCAAAGGAGCAGCTGTGGTTGGCACTGTGGGCACCTGGGGCAGACTGGCGTTGGTGCTGGGTGCTGGTGGTGGCACAGAGTCACCATCAGTCGTGTCACTGCCGCTCACGGTGGTGCCGGCGTCACTGTGCCCTGCTGTGGTGGCACTGAGCTCCTGCCCATCGTCCCTCTTCCCACGGGAGAGCAGCAGAGACTCGGCCTGGGCCTGCCCTGCTGCCCCCCAGACCCACTGCCCACCCCGGGGCTGCCCCAGCTCTGGCTCTGGCAGTGTCTCAGCCCCACACACTCGCAGGGAGCTCAGCACCAGCACCACCAGCACAGCCTGGCCCAGTGCCATGGGACCTGTGGGGGCACAGAGCAGGAAGGTGACATCAGGGAGGATGCTCAGCACTGGAACTAACCCCAAGGTGCAACTACACTCAAACCAAGCATCCTCCTGCCCTCCTGGACTGGGG
>NW_008687835.1:0-2272 GCF_000695815.1 Acanthisitta chloris
ACAGCTTCCCATCTCCATAGCAGAGACCGATTAAAAAAAATAAATAAATAATAGAGCCAAAGAGTCATACAGGTTAATCCAGGGAGGGTTTTGCCAGCTGATCTAGTTCCTTTCATCCATCTGGAGGCAGCATGGGGTACTGCTCACACCCCAAGAGGAGTCAGGCTATACCAAAGCAGACTGACATCAGTCAGGAGAAGAGAAACATCCTTCAATTATCTTCTGTGGAGCAGAGGAAATAGTGGCATTGAGAGTTGCATCGAGCTGGGACCAAGCTCAGCTGTAAGACAAGAAAACAGCAAGGTTATGGATATCATTTGGCCTCTCATCAGCAATGCCCTGGGCTGGACAGAGGCTGCATCTTGTCTACCAATTACAAGTGGTTTTCTCCCACCTGGGCCCACAAATCCCTGTGAATAAGCCCATGAAGTTTCAGCACTGCAGGACAGTCAACCATGCTGAGAGCATCCATGCTCGTGCTCATGGCAGAGTAGATGACAAGAGCTACACACCCAGCAGGTCACAGCTGTGCTCCTGCTGAGCCATCTCCCCCACCTGCATCTTGTCTACCAATTACAAGTGGTTTTCTCCCACCTGGGCCCACAAATCCCTGTGAATAAGCCCATGAAGTTTCAGCACTGCAGGACAGTCAACCATGCTGAGAGCATCCATGCTCGTGCTCATGGCAGAGTAGATGACAAGAGCTACACACCCAGCAGGTCACAGCTGTGCTCCTGCTGAGCCATCTCCCCCACCCCAAGAATGACGAGATTAGATTTTTTCTTCCCAAGCCCAAGAAAGCCACTAAAGCAGAGAGTGTGTTCCTACAGCCCCCAGCTGCCACAGCTCTTTTTGGGATCATCTGCAGTGGTGTTGGGTTCCTGCAGCTCCCCATCTGCTCTGCATGCAACAGCTGGTATGGACAAGGGACTCCAGCACACAAATGACTTTTCCATCACTTGGATAAATGACTCTTGCATGCTGACAACTCTTCCCACTATTCCCGATTTGGGGCTGATTGCAGATGGACTGAAGTCAGGAGAACAGTTGGGGTCCAAGAGTGGGTGATCACCCATGGGCACTCAACCAGCAGCTAAGAAACTTAACCCTTTGAAAGCCTCTTGAATTCTAGCTTCATTTCCTTCCAGCTTATCACAAACCCACACTACTTTCTCAGGCAGCACTTCCCTGTTGTCCCTGGATTTTCAACTCTGGCCTTTCCACTGGCAATAGCCAAGTCTGTCTGTCCTTTTGCTTTATTACATGGCAAGGGGGAAGACACAAATCTTGCTTGTTGCAGAATTTCTCCTGAGCACACAAAGCTCTGAAGGACACTCAAAGCCAAGCATGACAGGGAAGACAAATAAATTAACAGTTGATTTCTTTTTGCTGTCTTTTAGCATCTCTCTGCTTCACTAGTCAAGCACACAGACTCCAATACAGTCACATGCCATGGAAGTTACCACCCTCCAGGTATCCAAGACCCATAGCACAGCAGGTTTCAAGTCAGCCCCTTCAGTGAGCAGGGACAGCTTCAACTAGATCAGGCTCCTCAACCTGACCTTGAAAAGACAACAAACCTTGAGGTTATAAGGCACAAAGCAGCCTCTAACTTTAGGAACAGAGAGAGAATTTTCCTGGTGCACGTATATTATATCTAAACTTCCCACTCCAAGAACCCCTATGCCCTCCTCAGTACCATCTGGCAGTCTGCAGCAAATCCCTAGCAAGATCCTTCTCTAATTCATGTGGGAAACTGCATTTTTCTGGGGCCCAGCAGTCTGTAAGACAAGGAAAACTCAAAGAGCTGATCAGTAGTTGGGAAGTTCACTGCACTGCCTCTTTAGCATTCCCAACACAGGCTTGAAGCAAGTCAACCTTATAAATCTGGTTTATCAGTGCTGCTAGATCATAGCTTGTAGGATAGGCTGTCTGTGGGACCATATTAAACAGGAGCAGATGAAATCATTCCATAGCAAACCCTAACATCAGATGCACGTATTTGCTCACCCTTCAGCAGATTAAAAGGGGGAAAAAAAGCACAAATAACTCACAAGCAATTACCAGTTTCTACACAGAGCCAGAGCAGTGTTGCACAAAAGAAAGTATACACCTCTCCAACTGAGACATTTTAGCTTTCTGACCAGAAGAATCTGAAATATCCATGAAGTTGGGAAGGAAAACAGGTATATGATGAAGGAATGGGTTCTCAGCATTTTTTTGGGACAGTGCAGACTTGCTTCTAAGAGTAGCTCTTAGAACAAAGCAAATC
>NW_008687836.1:0-41343 GCF_000695815.1 Acanthisitta chloris
CGCACCCCTCCCGGCTGCTCGGGGAGGGCCGGAGCAAGCCTGGGCAAACCGCGCGAAGGCAGTTGGCTTTGGGTTCGTTTCGCAGGCCGGCGGGGAGGCACCGGCGTGCCGCGCGTTTGTAATCCTCTCCTTCGCGCCCGTATTATCTCACTAGCGCAGGCTGCTGCCGCGGCGAGGAGAATTAGTTCCCTGGCAGAAAAAGTAATCGGAAGTGTAAGGGTAATTATATGCGAGTTCCAGTAACAGCACCTGTCGCTCTAGTGCCCTGCAATCTTACACGTTGGGGCTGCTTCAGCAAAAAAAGGCATCGTGTGCTCTGGTATCTGTAGGATGAGCACGGCTCAATGTTTTTGTAAAGTTTTAGGGGCTGTTGGTTGCTAATGTGGAGCTAATGTTTTACTCTAAGTAAAACTTCAATTTTCCAAACAGGACAAGAAACAGATAAAGAAATGGAAGGGGCTCTTGATGATGTAGCAAAACAATTGGACAAACAGGCACTGGACGAGAAAGAGAAAGATGATGATGATGAAGGCAAGTATAACTTATGTTTTTTCTCTCTCCATTTTCAGCTATTTCCAAGTTTTCCATTTTAACAAAGCTTCTACAGATGTCCTGTTGGCCTTGGGGTTTGTTTTTTTTTGCTTGGGAGAGGTGAGATGCAACTATATATACTCCTTACATTTTTGCCAGTTTGGCTGTCACATATGTGTACATATAAAAAATAACAGGGTTATGAACTTGGTTAAAGCTTCATGTTCTCAAGATCTAATGACTGAAGGGAATGTTTGGTTTAAGATAAGGTAAGCTGAAAATCATTCTCACTTGTGTTACTATGGTCAGTAGAAATTTATGTTCCAAATTATGAGTCTTACTTCTGGCTTGGGATGAAACATACAGAGCAAATTGTAAGGGAGTATTTTAGTTAATAGGAGGTCTTAGAGTCTTTACCAGTGACTTGAAACCTGCTCATCTGTAATCATAATTTTTGCTTAGAATTGAACTGGGGAGAGATTAATGCACAGACAACACATACACCGTGTGTGTTGCTTGTGCTATGCAGCTGGATTTTCTAAGCAAGAACCTTGAAAGTGTCAGGTATTAAAATCCAGACTGGCATCCTTTCTGTGGGAATATCAGATAAAGATGCTGTATTTCCTTTGGTTTGATGGATGCTTCTCAATAGAAGTGGACATTTAAGGTAATATATTTCTTAAGTTAGTAATTTAGTTTCCTTCTTGTGAGTCACCATGTAAAAGTTGGCTCAGCACCGTGGAATGTTTCGTAGTCGGCTTTGAAATCTTACTTGGCTTGCTGGAATTCATCATTCTGGAATAGAATTGTAATAAATCAGGTATAGAAGTGTTAAAAAAATCAATGTGCCGAAGTATGTTAAATAACAAATAAACCTATCTTTGAACAATATCACTCCACAGCATACAGTTGACTGCAGTTGCTTTGCACAGAAATATATCCTGATGGTTTATGTGTTTTGTGGTGTATTTCAGGTTGTGGAGTTGAAAAATAATTATTGCAGTGTGTGCTTTGCCATCATTGCAACCCAAGTAAGAAGTATTGAGGAGAATAGTGAAAACTTTATACAATGAAAAGAAATCTTTGAAAGGTATTAGAATAGTTAGAGTTTCACATTGTGGAAATAACAGTGTTAGTTGCTGATCAAATGCTGTGCTCTTTTATCCTTTTTACAGTATTAGCAATTACTATTACAGTATTGTAAAGTATAAAATAATGAAGTGACTGAATTAATAATCTTCCTTTTTTTCCACATGTTGGACTTAGAATTTTTTTTAGTAAAACTGATACTTTTACAGAAAAATAAAACTGATGAAAGTTTTTTGGAGACAGCTGTGTGTTCTTGCCTGCATTGGTTCTCACCACTTGCCATCTGAATTGTGTGGTTTCAGAATTGTTGCTTTAAGACATGGTGCTGCATTAGATAAAAATCAATAAAATATCTTCTCCCTCCCCCCCTTGGTAAGCCAATAATTGAGTTGACTCAAAAATGTGACTCAGTAACTTTTGAACTCTAGGAGAGATTAGAAAGTGCTCCTTGGATTTCTATTGCAGTATTAAAACATGCTGATACGTAACACTTTGGCATGGTCTAAGTTATTAAACTGCTCTGCCAAAGTGACATTGGGTTGGGGCTTCAGTTTTGCAAAGATCTTAAATTGCTTGTCTGGTAACATTTTCTCGTTAGTAGCTAAAGAACGTGAAGGCAGACAGTGTTTTGGTCAGATGCAGTAGTTATGCTTCTGGCAGCACAGTTAGTCTGCAGCAGTCTTCAAGGGCAAGCATAGCCAGGGTTAGTTTGGCTTGCAGTTGGCAGTTTCACGTGCAGTGATGTATGAAAAAGCCACAATAAGCAGATAGCAAAAGCGACAACATTTAAGAAATGTACTTTTTTTTCCCCTTCAGTTTAAGCCTGACATTTTTTAAAAAAAATAATACAAACCAGCAAATCACTTGGTGAGCAAACTGGAGTCCTGTCTAATTAATTTCTTTATGAATGATTTGAGCACAGCTCAAGGTCAGGAGGAATGTGGCAAATTTACCACATTGCAAAGAAATCTATATGCACTGTTAAGGATTTTTGACTGCCTATGAAATATGGATTGGTGCAGAATCTGCTAGGCTGGACTGTGGTGTGGTTACAAAGTATTTATATTTGCAGGTTTTTCCAGAAGTTTAAATTAAGATGCTTAATGCCAAAATGAGCTGGGGAGGGGCAGGAGTGACGTATGACTGAAATTTGCCCCAGCTGCAGGATTACAGCACTCACCGCAGCATAAAAATTCAGATGACATTGACCACCATGAGAGGCTTGAAATATAGTGGCTGGAGCAGCTGCTCACTGTTCTGGTTTGGTTTTGTTTTTAAATACAAGTTTCTGTATCAGTACTTTCAAAATGGCAATGCTTTGACTTGATTCTGAAAGTCCTTTCAATTTTACTTTTCACTGTAGATGATAATGTTCTAAATGTAGATGACTAGTGCTTGTCTATTTTGAAAAGAACTTGTGTTTGGGTCCATAAGGCTTAGTTAGACGGTATCACATTAGATAAATAGTTGAGTATGAGGTAACTGGGCATTAGCTGTGAAGTCTGTGGTGGTATTACTAACCCCCAGTGTGACTGTAAATGCTGGGACTCATTCTTGGTGCTTACATGGTATGCTCTCTGAAAACCTCCCACTGCTGTAGGTTCATAGAATGGTTTGGGTTGGAAGGGACCTTTAAAGGTCGTTTGGTCCAACCCCCTGCAGTGAGCTGGGACATCTTCAGCTAGATCAGGTGGCTCAGAGCTCCATCCAGCCTGACCTTGAATGTTTCCAGGGATGGGTACTCTAACACCTCTCTGGGCAGCCTGTTCAGTATTTTACCACCCTTGTTGTATCCCACACACAGTGTTTTTGCTCAGTGCTGTTCTTGCCATTCCTTATTATCTCCAGATTAAACTCATCCTGACCGAGGTGCTGTCATCTTTATTTGTTTGGGGCTTTTGTCTTTCCAGATGCATTCAGTTCCTTTAGCTGAAGCAACAGAAGATGGATTTGAAGCAGTATTTTCTATCTTCTTGTTTGCTATTGTGTCTAATACAGTTGTCTCTTGCACCCTTGACCAATCCCAGGCATCTTTTTGCCTGAATTGAGAACAGAGGAATATAAAGTAGGACTTGCTGGAAACACTTTCCCTGAGCTACATCTTTTCCTCTGTTTGGTGATACGTTTAAGTTTTCAACAGCACATCTTGTTTGGTGGCAGGTTCTGGATGTTGTCTTTTAATCCATCAAACTCTGCTGTGAAAGAAGTGTTTCCAGATCGTCCAGATGGTTTTTGTGCTTCATTCAAATTACTTGGGTTTGTCAAGGTTATTTTATGTTCACCTGAGCACTTTCTTTCCTGTAGATGGAGAGGGTGAAGGAGATGGAGCAACTGGGAAAAAGAAGAAGAAGAAGAAAAAGAAGAAAGGACGTAGGTATCAAGCACAAAAATATAGACTGCATGAGTATTTGGTATTGAGCCTACCTAAGTGCTGGTTTTGGCAGCTGAAACAAATTTTGGGGTACGGTTTGGGTTTGTTGGCTAAGTCTGGCTGAGTTTTCTTCTTTCTGGTACCCCTGAATGCCATGGAGGGCATTCATTTGGACCTGAGCATTGGCAAAATAAAGTCATAGGAGAGCGTTGTGATATGATGGTAGAAGTCCAGATTGTAGTAGTGGGATAAATAACTTGTGCCGTTAAACTTTTATGGTTGAATTAAGTATTTCGAGTGTGCTATGTGTAAAACTTCCTTAAATTATACTCAACAGCTAAGGTGCAGACAGATCCACCTTCTATTCCAATATGTGATCTATTTCCCAGCAACGTATTCCCAAAGGGAGAAGAATGTGAATACCCACCAACACAAGATGGGTGAGTGTTTTAAGCTTAAAAAATAAATGCTGTCATTTGGATGTGCTGAATTGCAAAACTGTTACTGTATGACTGAATGGACAAAATGTTGTAATGTGCTTTTCTTCTTTAACTGGATTATGGAAGAACTCAGGGAATACAAGTCTTCAGGCCAGAAATGTTTGTGCTTCCCTACTCATTTAATTAAGGTGTAGCCAGTATGAGCAGAATTGCCTTGAGACCCAGGGGACCAACAGGATGTCAGCAGACAACTTGTAAGAGAAACAGTCTGAATTGGAAGTGGATGAAGGTTGAAAATTTAGGGACAGGAGACACTATTATGCAGCAGTTTTGTGACCATTGAGATGTCAGCTTCTTATTTTATTTTTTGGTAGAGACATGTCAATCTCAGTTTCATTTAAAAGCTTAAGTGGTATGTTCTGTACTTTGCTTCTCTCTGTATGAATATATAGTGACTGTAACATAACACGTGGTGTGTAGCTCACAGTGATGAATATAATGTGGAATTTAACTAAACAAGCAACAGCTTCTGATGGTTTACTGGAGACTACTGTTTCTTTATGCTTTGTTAGGAACTAGGGCATACCAGCCTGAGTTTTCCCAATTTTTTTCCTATTTGCAGTGCTGTGGAAGGTCATGTTTTATTTGGGGGAGGCAGGAGGCACATGGCATAGAATAAGCTTGAATTGCTTGAAAAATCTGAATTAAAAGACCAGGTATTACTGAAAACTTCCCAGGAAATTTTGAATCAAAACTCTGAAAAAATAGTTTAAACCAAAGGGGAGAGAGTAGATAAATATGAGTATTTCTGAAATAATTGTTTAGTTTTCAGTTACTTTTTTTTCCAGAATCAGATTACTTTGATATGTTTATTGATTATTTAAACTCAATGCCTGATTCTCATAGAGCGTAAGCAACACAGTTAGGAGTCTAGTACATCCTATAAATTGTGTTCAGATATTCACAGACCATATGTTATGCTTTTATGAGATGATTTGGGTTTGAGGAAGCCTTTTCTTCTTTTTAATGACTTCAATTTGATCACAAGGTGTGCTGCTGTTTATTTATAAATGATTGCCTTGTTTGCATGCAAAATGTTGGCATCGGAATGAAGGACTTTCACAGGGTGGTTCTGACAGTCTGATCCAGGAGTGATTTTTTGATGCTTTAGAGTTAAGTATTCCTCTGTATATGCATATGTCACATCCATAAGGATATGATTTAAGCAAATCAGGAAATTAGATTATGAACATTGTAAGCATTTTCATAGTTTATTAACAAATAACACACTTTCTACACCTCTGATACGTATCCAGCTATTGATTAAATTATTCGCTCTGTCTCACTGCTATTCATTGAAAAAAAAATAATAAAGACAAACCACCTTTCATAACAGGATTTAAGTAGGGTGTCTTTTCTATACCAAGAGTGTTCTGCTGTGGAAGACGAATATACTCTTCAGAGGAACCCGAAATAGTTTCTTTATGTAATGTGCTTAAGCAAATATATGCTTAGTTTTATTCCTAATTGAAATATTTAAATCTTATTATGCTACTTTAGTATTTCCTAACGTAAGCAGCTACTTAAATTAGTAGCTGACATGAACGCCAGGATATTTCCTATTCTGAATAACAGCTTTATTTTATATATTGGTGAAGTGGTTTTGTGCCACTTTTCTTATTCATGCTGAGGGCAGTAGGGTTTTGTCTTTGATCTTTTTAGAGTTGCACTTCTATTCTTAACTCTTGATGTCATGTGCTTTCTAAAGTTACCTAGCATCAACCTACAATTGTGTATTTTGTGTGAGAAGTTGGAACTAGAAGTGGGTATCATTCAAGCTTCAGTGGAAAAAAATAGCTGATAATCAATTCTTATATAGACAACAGCCTAACAGGTTTTATATTTTTATATCTCAAGTGTTTAGTTTTGCTTGAAACTTGCATTTCATGTTGAGGTGGGATTAAGGAATTCTCGACCCTGCCTGCTTGTTTCTGCCTCCGTGCTGCTGTCAGAGAATTACAGAATGGTTTGGGTTGGAACGGACCCTGAAGATCATCTAGTTCCAACCTCTCTGCAGTGGGCAGGGACACCTCCCACAACCTCCCTGGGCAACCTGTTCCAGTGCCTCACCACCTTCACAGTAAAGAATTTCTTCCTAACATCTAATCTAAACCTGCTCTCTTTCAGTGTAAAGCCATTCCCCCTTGTCCAGTCACTACGTGACCTTGTAAGAAGTTCCTGTTGTAAAAAGTCCCTCTCCAGCTCTCTTGTAGGCTCCTTCTAGGTACTGGAAGGTTGCTCTAAGGTCTCCCCGGTTCTCCCTGGTGCCTTCTCTTCTCCAGGCTGAACAGCCCCAATTTTCTCAGCCTGCCTTCATAGGAGAGTTGCTCCATCCCTCTGGTCATCTTCATGGCCTTCCTCTGGTCTTGCTTAAACAGATCCATGTCTTTCTTATGTTGGGGGCCAGAGCTGGATGCAGCACTCCAGGTGGGGCATCACAGGATCAGAAGGGCAGAATCACCTTGTTGACCTGCTGGTTACACTGCTTTTGATGCAGTCCAGGGTGTGATTTGGTTTTCTGGGCTGTTAGCACACATGGCTGACTCATGTGGGAATTCTTGTCCACCAGCATCCCCAAATCGTACTCCTCAGAGCTGCTCTCAATCCATTCTCCACCCAGCCTATATCTGTGGTTGGGATTGTCCTGACCCAGGTGCAGGACTTTGCACTTGGCCTTGTTGAACTTTGTGAGGTTCACACAGGCCCACCTCTCAAGGTCCCTCTGGATGACATCTCTTCCCTCCAGAGTGTTGATTGGGTTATTTGGGTGAAGATGGTCTGGGGAAATTGTTTTCTTGAATTCTTTGATCACTAGTATCCAGTTTATAGCACAATCCTGTAAAGATTTGTACTAGTGAAAACTGGGGGCTCAGAACTGCATTGAAACAATGGGAACATATGGCTTGGAGCAAGAGATGAACTTAGCTGACTTGTGGTAAGCAGTGCATTAGGAAACTGTTAAAAGCTTGTTAGCTCGTGTACCTGCCTTCTTCTGGTCAAGTGATTTTTGACATGTCCTGAAGTGCTTAGGCCCAAGCAGGATTTCTTGTTGCCCCCTTTCCTGAGCTCCCAAGTGGCAGCAGTGCAGCTTTGGCAGCAAAATGCTTTGGGTCTGACAGTATTTTTAAATGTAGAGGCTATTTTGCCCTCCAGTTGACTTGCATGAAGTGACTGTATGCTGGAATACAGCAGGACAATGTGAGGACAACTTTCTTCCAGTTTGCTGAAGTTTGCACTCAGGTCTGTGACAGATGGCAGAGCAGCTGCCCAGATCCTGTCAGCAGTTCTTGCTACTGAAAGGGTGTTCACTGCTGGAATCCAGAGCAGTCTGAAAGGATCCTCAAGTGTCTCTCCCCACTGTTTTTCTGCAGTGCACCTTTTCCATCCTCCTGTGCTGGCAGTAGTCCAGTTTTCAAGTGGCAGTAAGAGGCTGCAGGTGTTGCAGCCCATTGCTTTTCTTTTGGTAGAATTTTCCAGTGTTAAGGCAAGTTCCAAGAGTAGTATGTGTGACACTGCTGGAGCAAGAAAATGGCTCAGAAAGGTAAATGTGGGATTTCTCTTTTGCACTGTTGTTACTTTGTCTGAAGTTCATGGGGAAACAAGCAAAAGGGTCTCAAAATATTTTGGATCTTCTGGTCATCCTGCGAAAGGTTTTATGGAACAGCCTGTTATCCTTCTTTATCTTTTCAACTCTGTTTAAATACTTGATATAAATGTATATACTTATAATAAGTATAAATACTTAGTTCAAAATGCAGCGAAGTTGCAGGGCATTGTCTCTTGGCTCCCTTGTACCTTTTCTTTGCCTGTGAAGGATCTTAGAGTGGAAATAAGTTACCATCTGTGAAACAGGTAAGAAGCTAAGCCTTTGGATTTTAAAAACTAATCCTTTACACTGCATATTCAGTTGTTTGCTTAGAATCAACTCACTTGCTGAAGGTAAAAATTTATTTCTAAATTTGGAAGCTTTGGCATAGTTTGGCATCTCTGGTCCATCTTGTCCATCATCCGTTTTCTTTTAAGACTCACCTGCCAGCATGTGTAGCTGTGTATTGGTTTTAGTGGTTTTTGTCCTGCATAGCATGTACAGAGCTCTTTGAGTTATCACTAGGGTTTTATTCATTGTTACAAGGCTGCAGCTTCACATTTGGAAGGGTATCTCTATGTTGTAGTCAGAAGAGTAGTCTTCTAGTTAAGTTCTGGCAGTTGCTGGAGCGCTTAAATTACTTTGCTTGCTTGCTTTCAGGAAACCTTAGTTGTGTGAGTTTATTGCATAACGAAAAATATATTTGAAACTAATCTTATATTTAGTCCTGTAATAAAAAATGTTCTTGTCTTTGTTCTGTGAACCTACCTAAGAGCCAGAATGAGTGGTGCCCTCCTGGAACAAATGTTAATTTACCATCCAGCAATTTAGAAAGTAACTTCCTGGCAAGTGTCATAGTTACCATGCACCATGTTAGGTGTTATTACCTAAATATTCCAGGGATGAGCAAAAGTAATAGTGGAACTGCAAGCTCTTAAATTTTGTAGGAGCTTATTGTTTCTGTGTCAGTAACAGTTTCTGAACCAAGGAGCCACACTACAGTGCTGAGATTCTTCTCTATACAGGAAGAACAGTGTCTGAATGAGATTGTGGAAAAAATTAACTTTTTGCACGAGCAGAGCGTCTTGCAGTTTTTTGCCCTGCTAAACTCAAGGTAGAATTGCAAGCATTAATAGGATTTTTTTAATGCCTGTTCTGTCCTTTTGAAAACTATTCTACATCCTTCAAGCACACTGCTGCTCTGGGCTTTTGGTAGGGTGTTCCTGCCTTTCACAGGTGGCAGGCTGTGGGGCTCATAGATGTATAAATCAGGATCTTTTCTGTTGCATGGGGGATTGCTGACCTGACTGGTTAATAAACACTTTGCAGACTTTAGGCAGAAGTTGCAAATGTGATTGTGTTTTCATGAAACACTTTATTTGTTTTGAAGGAGAACTGCTGCTTGGAGAACAACTAGTGAAGAAAAGAAAGCACTAGACCAAGCCAGTGAGGAAATCTGGAATGATTTTCGGGAGGCTGCGGAGGCACACAGACAAGTGAGGAAATACGTTATGAGCTGGATAAAACCTGGAATGACAATGATAGAAATCTGGTGAGGACACAGTTCTTCTCACTTTATTTGTTTTGAAGGAGAACTGCTGCTTGGAGAACAACTAGTGAAGAAAAGAAAGCACTAGACCAAGCCAGTGAGGAAATCTGGAATGATTTTCGGGAGGCTGCGGAGGCACACAGACAAGTGAGGAAATACGTTATGAGCTGGATAAAACCTGGAATGACAATGATAGAAATCTGGTGAGGACACAGTTCTTCTCAAAGACCTCTGCTTCTTTCTTCTTTGTCCAGAAGGAGAAAGATTTAGCCTGAGTTTTAATTCACTGTGTCATGACTGCTGAGGAGTCTTCTGTTTGAAGTACACAACCAGTATCGCCAATTGCTCCCATTTAAGTTTCCTCTTACATTCTTAGCTTAGGCAGCTTTACAGTGTCTGGGATCATAGAGAATTTTAAACTAAGCTTTCCATTATGTTCATTTATTTTAGTTATGTGTTTCATTTAAATTTCAGTGCCTTTGCTACTCTTGCACATAAGTTCAGATAAGCAGCAGTAGCAGTAGCAAACATCCTGGCGTTAGCCAGAATTATCAGTGAAATGCCATGTGGACAGTGCAGGTGCAGTCTGTGCCTGGGAGTGGGTGAAGAGGCATAAAACCAGCAGGGCTAATGTTTCTGGAAAAAACACAGTGGGGTTTTGTATTGTTCTCAGTTAATGAGAAATAACCAAGCAAATGGATAAGATGAATATGAGTTTGATTAAGTTCTAAGAAACAATTAGCCTGGACTGATTTTCTTGACTTTTCCAACTATTACTTTTATCCTTCAGTTTATCTAGAGTCAATGTCTACAGTCTAAGTACTGCACTGATCCAGAACAGTTTAACTTCCAAAATCAGGTGCTTTCAGCCTGGTGTGACTGAGGACTGTGCTGACAAGAGTAGGATAGTAAGAAAGCTAATCAGAGCTGATCCCCAAGGTAACTGTGCAAGGATAACGGAAATAAACAATACACCATCAGGGAAAGTGAAAGAAAGGCAGCTGCCAGAACACTCACTAGGCTGGGTGAAACAAATGTCGTACTGAATTGCACAGTTTGACTGTGAGAAGTGATCATTTTCTCAAAACGTGACTTTTCTTCCTCAAGTGCCTGAGGCTATGGGGCCTTGCCTATTAAAGTACTCTCCCTTCTTTGTCCAGGTTGCTCTGAGTGAATAGCTGTCTCAGATAAAATTAGTGTGGTGCACTGGTGTGAGCTGCAGTTCACATCATTCACTTACACTCTAGGAGAATGCACTGGTGGACACATCTGGAGCTTTCCAGTAGCTGGCAGCTTGAGACTAGACAAAAACCAAGAACACATGCTAGTCTCATAAGGTTTTATTTAATCACAGTCATCACTCAAATTAATAAAATATATTGTCCTTTTTTAATTAGATTTTTTTTCCTAATAAACAAGAGTTTTTTTCTCTTTTTTTGCTTCCTTTTAATTGTAAAGAATGCGTTTCATTTGCCTAAGCTTTAGCTGTGTAACTTCTGCTGCTCCTGAAGAATGGGTTAAATATAGCTTGTAAAGGATTAATATTTTAAATTCAGAGTAACACCACTAGAGAAGCACTCAATTTTGCCCAGGAAGGAGTCGAAGAAACAACACAGAGAACTGAAGGTCATTAGTTGTACTTATGTTTTTCAGACTAGGATCTCCATCTAGGTAGCATACAAATAGTTTTAAGATTTCACATTGAAACAGTTGCTTGAATATTTTTCTGAGTTTTTGTTCTTGCACTGATTTATTCAAAGTCATCATATGAAATACTAATTACTGTTCTCGTCTCCCTTCCCTCTGCCTTTTAGTGAAAAACTAGAAGACTGCTCACGTAAGCTGATAAAGGAAAATGGTTTAAATGCAGGTCTTGCATTTCCTACTGGGTGTTCTCTGAATAACTGTGCTGCCCACTATACTCCCAATGCTGGAGACCCAACAGTCCTGCAGTACAATGATATTTGCAAAATAGATTTTGGGACACACATTAGCGGTTAGTATCCATTTATGAACTAAACCTTTGAGAACTTTCTTCAGTGCAAAGACTATGAAGCTAATTAACTTCTGCTGATTTCAGGTCGTATTATTGACTGTGCTTTTACAGTCACATTCAATCCAAAGTATGACAGACTATTACAAGCTGTAAAGGATGCCACAAATACTGGAATAAAGGTAGGATGATGATGTAAGTCACTTACAAAGTGTTTTGCAGTAAACTTTGATTGTTTCCCATTTATATTTACACTTTATTTTCAGTGTGCTGGAATAGATGTACGTCTCTGTGATGTGGGGGAGGCCATACAAGAAGTTATGGAGTCTTATGAGGTGGAAATTGATGGCAAAACATACCAAGGCAGGTTCTTTTTCTTTATGTAAGAATGGTTGTTTTTAAAGTGTGTGTATGTATTTATTTGTACAATACTGAAAAGACCTCTATACTACAAGTATGGTATGATACTTGCATAAGTTTTGGCTGGCTTGCCATTCCTCTAGAGAAGTGTTCTTGGCTGATCCTTCCAAGTATTGTATCTTTAACAGATAAGATGAAGGCTTAACAGCTCTTTGAAACTGTACAGATAATTTGATACCTGCTCTTTGGCTTTATTAATAAGCCTTTGTTACTGTTGGACTTGCTAGTCTTTAATAGAGAAGTTCTGATATAGCATTACAAAACTAATTTGTGTCTTGGCTGGAGTTTGTGCAAGATGTGTCAATAGTTTTGTGTTTAGTTCCTCTGCGATATGATGAGTCGATATTTTACTTTCAATACGGGCTAACAAACCAAATTGCCTTAAAGGGTTTGACATTTGTTAGGAAATTGCCTGTAATCTTAATGTTTTCCTCAAAGTGAAGCCAATTCGCAATTTGAACGGACACTCGATTGGGCCATACAGGATACACGCTGGGAAAACCGTGCCCATTGTGAAAGGAGGAGAAGCCACAAGAATGGAGGTAAATGAAGCTCTTCAATCTTTCTGTTAAGTTTCCCCAGCTGGCACTGCAAGAGCAGTACTTGCTGCTGTGCACTTCTAATACGCAGCGTTTGTCATCCTGCTGGATAACAGCAGCAGAAAAACTCTGCTGGGTAGTGCTCCTGTAAAAGAATGATGTTTCATCTCAGTGGCTTCTTCATTTAGCCCTGGAGTGTTCAGGTATATAACACTTTCTGAAATTGAAGCCTTGGAAACCTGTTATTTAGAAAAAAAACCACCAAACAAAACAAACCAAAACCACCACCCTTGAAATCAAATGGCCTTAGTGATGCTAATGGAAACTCTTGCATATTTATTTATCTATGAGTATACCTTATTTAGGTATATGCAGTGTTGGAATGTTGCACTTATGAGCATGGAAAAGGACAGGAACTCATATTTTGAGGTGAACTGGAGGGACCAGAGGCTTCTTGAAAGGCGTTTGGACTTAAAAGTCCTTCACACTTCCCTTGTTTGTTTACTCTATAATTTAATCTTCTCTTGCTCAGGTAATTCTCGATAAGTGTTTCAGCATAGCTTTGGATGACACTTTGTGAGTACTGTTACATACAGGATCTTTCTTGAAAAGCTTTGGTGCAATTTTTCTTTGCAGATACAAAATACTTAAGTGCATTTCTAGTTAATGTGAGAGGTTAGATGGAAGATGTTGTTGAATCGGATTTTGCAGCAGAGGGAAGAGAAACTGATGTGCCAAACTACCAGTCAGAAAGGCAGTGTTCAGATATGGGACCTGAGATTTAGACACCATTTTGATGTAAACTTGTGTCCTAACAAGATAAGAAGGCTTATTTAAAAGATTGGTAACGAGATAAGAAGCTTTTCATTTCATTGGAAGCCTGATCACTCATGATCACCAGTAAGCCTATCAGGGTAAGACTTTTAAGAGCTGAATAGGCACAGGTGTGGCCTGGACAGGATTGTTTTTGAGGTACACTCACTCTCATCACCCAGAACTTGTGTCATAGTTGTTGATCTATGATGTGAACAAAAATACAAAGTTTTAGCTATCATCTTGTATACAGGACGATGCAAAATGATTGCAGAATATTGGAAAAGGAAGACAAAAAAAGCTTGTGTCCTTCTTGGCTTAGCTTAGTGAATGGTTAGGTTTTGCAAGTCATCCATGATCAGTATATTACTTGCATGAAACTTAAGTGTTCTTTAAGCAAATACTACTTAAAGATTTCAGAGCTTTGAGATTGTTGCAATGGGATATCAAGACACTGAGGAGAAGACATTTTTTAATTTCTTCAGCTTCTGTAGGTTACTTAGGACACAATCCTACGTCATTACAGACAGTGAGTTTTGCCAGTGAAGAATGTGGAGCACAGCCAAGCTCTTACTGTACTGTGCTAATTATACTATCAAACTGCAATCCAGCAATCCTTATCCTGAAAAAAGTGGGTGTAGAGTCAATTTTCTGGTGGCATTCTGTGGGGGTTTTGGGGATCTGTCGGGGGTTTTTCATGAATCAGTGGAATATTTGGGGCACCTTTGAAGCATGTGTTACTGCTTTTCATATGGCTTCTTATTTTGGGGTTCTGATTTTCACAGTAGCTTTACAAACCAAAAAGCCCAGCTCCTGGGGGGTGTTAATGTTTGATGCCTTAGCTTGTTAAGTCCCTTTCACAGTCCTGCTGTTAAGGATGTGTGAATGAACTTGGCAGAAATGAGTTTATATAATGGCACTCCAGTATGTTCTTGGCTAGAATTTTGATAATGCCCTTGCAGATATATATCACCTTCATTTCTTGAAGAAATTCATCTTGTGGAGTGGAAATGAGCAGGTTAAGTGTTTATACTAGTAGCTGTTACCAGAAAATTCTTGCAGAAATCGGGCAGAAAGTTCTTCAGTGCAGTAAGTCTCTGTAGACTCTCTAAACTATACATTTCCTAGGACTTCTATCTGAATAGCAAAGGAGAAGTAATTCCAGTTAGCAAATATTTTGCAGCAGAATGTAGTTTCTTAGCTATGTTAGATGTATCCCTGGACAATGTTTTAACTGCCATGACTGAGACATTGTGACTTAGAAAGGTGCTGCTATTTCTGGCTTGAAACACAGAACACGGTACTAACGTAAATAGTTGATGATTTGGAGACGTCTAAGTTTACTGTGTGAAATCTGCATATTGAAATTTTCTACACTGACTTGGTGATTGAATCTATTCACGTTTATTACTTGTATTCAGAAGTTGTAACACAGATGTTGTGTCTGAGTGTCACTCATTTTCATATTGCAATGTATTCTTTGCTCTCTCTCCTCAGGAGGGTGAAGTGTATGCTATAGAAACCTTTGGCAGCACGGGGAAAGGCGTTGTGCATGATGACATGGAGTGCTCTCATTATATGAAGAACTTTGATGTTGGGCATGTGCCAATAAGGTTGGATTTTGTTGGTGTGTTATGCTAGAGCCACCACCCTCTTAGGGTTCAGATTTGATACAGTGCATGGTTGTCACTAATGACTGTCAGAGGACTCTAAGGGCCATGTTGGCAGTATTCTTGTTGTAAAATACACTCTGATTGTAATTCTGGAACAATATGGAATTGTTCCAAAGAATACGGAAATGGAGATAATGTGGTATTATGTTTTCAGATTTTTATATTTTTAACACTCTAGCATTTTTTAATAATTAATAATATATAATTTGTATATCCCATCTGTATATTAAATGTATAGTGGTGTTTTAATCTACATCTGTACCATGGCTATGTGCCATAATCCTTGTCCTACTGCTGTTCCAGGAATTTACCAAGCTATTCATGTTCTGTTTGTTTTATGGCTGTTTTGTGAGGTTGAAGTTCCTGTTTTAATGTATTGCTATAAAGTGAAATAATTACTAATTTTCAGTTCCACTGGGATTGCATTTTGGCATTTCTAGGAGTGCAGCAAAGGCTCTGTGGTTACAAACACAGCAGAGGAACTGCTTGTGTCATTTAGAAATAAGCTTATTTCTTACTAGATCTATAAATTTTTTTATGCTTATGTAAGAAGCATGAATAAAAAGCTTACTGAGTATTTTATTTCAGAAGTGAAAACTCAGCATTTTAAACCACTAAGTTTATGCCAAAATTAGTTCAGTTATTAACCACTTTGCATCAGGTATTCTTTATAAAATGAAACGTGCTTCTATTACTGAAGAGAATGAGTCCTATCACTATGTTTAGTTTTGCTTGCTTAGTTAGATGCAGATATCTTGACAGTCTGTTTTGAAAGATATGTATTTGCAGGAGGAAAATGCACTTTCTTTTGTGAAGAGGACACGATGATTGATGTAGAAATCTTGAGTCTAGGCAGGCTGAAAAGGCCTTGCAAACTAACCCTATTTTAATTGGTGTGCTTTACTTTTTAGTAGCTTGCTGATAACACTTCCTTCTTCTCACACATTGTTTTCTTTCTTCAAGGCTTCCAAGAGCAAAACACTTGCTAAACGTAATCAACGAAAACTTTGGTACTCTAGCCTTCTGCCGCCGGTGGCTGGATCGCCTGGGAGAGAGCAAATACCTAATGGCACTGAAGAACCTGTGCGACTTGGGCATAGTGGATCCCTACCCTCCCCTGTGTGACATCAAAGGCTCCTACACGGCGCAGTTCGAGCACACCATTCTGCTGCGCCCCACCTGCAAGGAGGTTGTCAGCAGGGGAGACGACTACTAAACTCAAAGCCACCTCAGCACCTTTATACTCTAGGCTCTGTTGGAACATACTATTCCAGAATTAATTTTCATCATGTTGTCTGTTTTAACAGTGGACTGATGTAATACTTTCCATATTTGGAAAGGAAGGAATTTAATCTAAGGCAAGTCTTCTAATGTACTTAACCATGGAAAAAGCTTTCAGGCCTTTAGAAATATTTCAAAAGTTACTTATTTTTTCTGTTCAGGGAAATATGTGCTATAAAGCTCAGTTTTTAGTTTGGAATGAGTTATACATTTTGTTTTGAACATTTATGATAAAAGATGCTTTTCAAATATTTATATGACCATATTCCTACTTGAATGCTTTGAATGACTACACCTGATTTCTGCGCCCCAGTCCTCTATGATATTGCCTTTTAAACTTCCTGGAATCCATTTTGTAAAAAATAAAGACAAATTTTCAAATCTGAACATACACATACTTTTTAGAAGTCTGGTTCTGATTCTGGTCAAGAGTCTGCTGGGAAACTGCTCTATTAAATATTTTACAAACTTGATTTGCCTTGAAACTTGTCTTGAAACCGGAGCTGTCTCATCCTTAATATGCAGCTTGGCCTCGCCGTGCTTGTTTAGTCGTGACAGTGCAAAAGTCATCAACACTATACAGGACAAAATGGGACAACTCCAGTAAAGGTGTGTGGTGTGTTTTTGAGTGTGCCAGTGTCCCCAAGTGAGACCTCAGCCGTGTTGGAACGTGTCACGTGCGTTTGGTGGTTGCTGCTGTTACCAGCAAGATGCAGCTGTGGGCTGAAATCAGCTGTGAGTTGTAGTATATATCCCTACATAATCCTTGCCACTGGCATGCCCTCTTGCATGGCATTGGATTTCATGTGATTTCCAGGCTCTCTGAAGTTCTCATCTGACTGGACAAGTAGTGGGGACAGAGAAAACATTAATTTATTTTGGAGCATTAAAAGTTTCATAGAGGCAAACTCATCTGGAGTATTTGATGTTTTCATGACATTAGAGGTCAGTATTTGCCTTCCTGCTGCAGTGAATCTGCTGAGTCTCAGTTGTAAGGGTAAATTGAAGTCCATGGCTCTTCAGGCCTAGGTGCGATATGTTTCCCAGTGCTGTATCTGTACCTCATGCCTTGCATATTAAAAATTTAAATAGTTACTGGTAATAAAAATGACAGATTTGTTAATAAGTTAGTAGCAGTGCCTTAAACATAACCCTAAGGAAACAGACACTTCACCTGCTCCTTTACAATGACAGTCTCTATAAAGAGGAGTTCATAATAATTTATATATATTTTAGTTTTCCCCCTCTGTCTTGGAGTAAAATCTGTATTTTTGCCCTTTAAAACCCAAGTCTGTGAGCTGCAGTTGAGAGGGCAGTAGTGACACGTACTGCCAACAATTTAAGAAAATAATAGAGACTGGTGAGTTTTTTTCCCTGAGTTGTAAGTATTGTTTAAACTCAGTACTGTTTAAGCTTGTAGAAATGGATGAAATGGGATACTGAAATGTGTGTTCCTGTTGTTGCTGTTTGGGAATCCTGGCATCCCAGCAATAAATTCTAATTTATGCAGCTGAGTGGGCATGTGTGTCTCAGCTTCCAAACAAACAGTAGCTACTGTACGTGCTTGTACATTGCAAAGTACAAGCTGGCAAGAATCTGTGCTGAGTGGGGTTGCTGGGTACATTAGCTGCTGCTATTTTCATTTCTGCTAAGAAGACTATATTGCTCATGCACCTTTTGACTTGATACAAGCAGGTTCTTGTAGAGTGGATAGTTTCCAGATAACTTATTTTTTTAACAAAGCCGGTGACAAATTCTGCTAGAAACAAGTATGACTACTTTGCTTCAGTTCTTGGCTGCTTATCTGCTATTTCCAGATTTTTCTCTCCAAAGTCTGTTAGTAGTAGCTCAATGGCACTTGATAGTGTTTCTACAGCTTAAGGTTTTTTTAACTTACTTGCTTGTTACTTCAAGAACACTTAGTTTTACAGATGAATGGTGTGTTTTTCTTCTTTTGTCTCTTACCTGAACAGAATCTGCAGATCCAGGCTAGCAGTGCTGCTTTGGACTATGGCCTGCTTTAACTTCCTAGATGTTTGTTAATCCACAGATAATCATGTTGCAGAGGAAATGCCTCAGGAACGTACTTGAGAGCATGATGATGGTTTGTTGCCCTTAAATTTAATTGGGTGTACCTGGATTCATGCTTCCTGTGCCACTGTCCACTCTGCATTTATGCCTAGCAGGTGTAGAAGGCAAGACCTATTTCTAGCTCCTTAAAGTAAATACATTCCCTACTGCTTTCACGCTGCCTTTTCCTGCTGCTGTCAGTGTAGTTATAAAGTCCTGGCTGTGCTGTCTTGTCACTTGACAAAATCAAAACTTTATCAGAAGACTTCTGAGGGAGATACTGGTCTGTTTTCAAACATCTAGAAGATAGGTATCATCTTGTTTCTTGTACGTGCAGTACCAGAAGTGGTAATAGTTTTTGTAGAGAGTGTGTTTATCAGATGCCAGAGTTCACAACCTACTGTGCAGGGGTTTTCCTTCATGCAGACCTTGTGAGACACATCATTAGAGCATGTATAGCTTGACGTGTCCTTTTGATGAAGGTATGGCCTAAGATTTTCCTAACCAGCAGACTAATTCCAGACTCAAACAACATGCTTCTCCTCTTAGATGTGGGGAAGACATGGCTGAGGGGTACAAACACAGCAGTCATGAACTGGAAGTCTTGCATGGAGGGATGGCTTGGGTTGCCTTTGTTTCTGAAAGCTGCTGTGGCTTGGCTACGTTGTGGAGAACCAAAAATGTTAAAACGACAGGGGCTTTCCATCGACAGGCTGGATTCTGCTGCTGTTACTGGAAAGGCAATAGTGTTCAGAGTCATAGGGCTCCTTTTTAAAACTTGTGCAGGTGCCTTTCCTTGGAGTTTTGCACTTTACATTTAGGCTAAGAAATGCTACTTTACCTTACAAGAAAGCTGTTTCCTCTTTTTAGTGGCAAAAATTTAATAAAGTTGGTGCTAAGTAGCAATTGAAAAAAACATCCTATGCATGTACTCTCCTGCATCAGACTAGCTTGTGAAATAACAAACCGGCTGTAGCACTGGCTTTGTGGAAGCTGCTGTGTAGCCCCTCTGGCTTGCAAGGGAGACTATTTTAAGGGTGAGTATAACTTCTCAAAGAGCAGGCTGAAATAGGGCACCTGGGGAAGGAGGTAAAGTTGTTGTAGTGAGAAAACTGCTCTTGCTTCTTTCAACTTCAGTATATCAAAATAATACCTCTATTGCAGAGCAGCACAAAACCAGACTAAGACAGTATGGAAACTTCCCATGATGGGTAAACCTAACTGGAATTTGTTCATTTGATTTTTACAGGTAGTGTTTGTGGAGATAGAGGGACTTTGCCAAATCCTACTTGCTTCAAATAAGAGAGTAAGGCTTTTCGTAGTTAATCATGTCCCAGGATTATGCACTTCAGCTTGCTGGTACTCAGCCTCGTGTGGAACATCAGTCAGAGTCGAAGGCAGGCAAATTGAAGGCAGATAAAGACCATAAACTTGAAAAAACCATGGCATGCTTTGAAGCAAGTAGTTACTTTTTTCTACAAGGATTCAAGAGGCAGTCCTGTTCCTATAATTTTAAACTTTTCACTGTTTTTAAAGTAAAAGAAAAAATAATTAGACAACTGTGCTGTGACTCGTCTGGGATTTTTGACTTGTGTTTTTCCCATGACAGGCACCCAATTCTTAAAACTAAGTTTCAAAGTCACACTGAATTTAGCTTTGTTTTGCATTTATACTGGTGCTGACTTCTCTCTTCTTTTGCAAAGCCAGTGCTTTTATGAAGAAAAAGTCATGTAGACCAGTCAGCAGGCAAGAGGAAGAGTAAACCTTTACCCTAGTGGTTTTTTTAAGTGTCTGCTTGCCCACATTTTAAATTACAGGGTTTGGGGATTTTTCATTCAGTAATGCCAAATCTCTGAATCCCTACAACTGGAGAGTATAAGTATAGAAGCCTCACTTACCACCAGATAGATAAAAATGAAGGCACATGCTGTCAGGATGCCTAAGTCAATTACTACCTGGGACTGGTTTAGTATTGACATTACAGTATCATTTTTTTGTTTAAGATTTGGCTACTTTAGCCTGTGAGCTGCATCCCTGTGATCTCTCAGCAAGGCTGCAGATGACACAGAGCAGGGAGGAGTGGCTGGTAGGCCAGCTGGGGGCACTGCCATCCAGGGCAACCAGGACAGGCTGGGGAAATATGACAACAGGAACCTCATGCAGCTCTGGCAGAGGCAAATGCCAAGTCCTGCACCTAAGCAGGAATCTCCCCAGGCACCAGGACAGGCTGGCTGGGAAAGCAGCTCCCCAGAGACTGGGGGACAAGTTGCCCATGAGCCAGTAACATACCCTATGGCAAAGCAGGCTAACAGCCTCTGCAGCTGCATTAGGCAGAGCATTACCAGCAGGTCCAGGGAGGTGATCCCTCCCCTCAGCCCTGGTGAGAAACTGCTGAAGTGCCAGATCCAGTGTGCAGAATAAAGGGAGACATAGACATGCTGGACTGGGTCCACCAAAGGGCCAGTCAGATGATGCCTGGAGCATCTGACAGTAGGAGAGGCTGAGAGATTTGGGACTGTTCAGACTGGAGCAGGAAGCTTAAGGTAGGTATTTACACCCCCACACACACACCCTACAACCCCCCTCTTAAGGGGCAAGTAAAGAAGGTTGAGCCAGGCTCTTCTCACTGGTGAAGAAGAAACAGGCACAAACTGAATGAAGCACAGGCACAACATAAGCACATAAACTCACACTGGTTATAACTTACTCTAGGTAATGGTGCAGAGCTGATTACATGAACTAGGAAGTATTAAGAACCAAAGCAGTTGTTGAGAAGAGCACCTGAATTAGCTCATCCTTGTGCTAGACTGCAGTAATCACCTCTATCCTCCACACTCCTTGGATTAGGATTAGAACTCTGAGTTTGTTCTTTCTCCTTCTCTTCCTTTGTTCTACTGAAGAAAGCACCAAAAGGAAGAAAGCAGAATTTACTTTTCCAGAGGTAATAATGTCTTTCAGAGAAATCTCTGAGACTTAGGACTACTTGCTGCAGTGCATACCTAATCAGGATGAGCAAGAAGTTTGAGATCTGCTCTGTGCTTGCTATAATATGGCATCTTTGAGAAACAGAAATGATAGCAAAAGTCATTAATAAAACCAGCTGTTAAATCAGTGACAGATGGCCAAAGCTGTTGTATAGTTCATGTCTTGACCCATGTTGGACAAAATATAACATAATGGTAATGTAGGAACTAATTCCAGGCCACACATGGTTTTCTGTCCACATCGAGGCATTTTATTGAGGTATAAATTTTGCAGAAGATGAGGTAACAACTTGCATAGGACTTAAGCAAAATAACTTCACAATTGAAATTTAACTGGCATTAACTACTGTATGGGGAGGATTGGTAACTCCTGCTTGTTAAATTCTCAACGCACAACTCTGTTAATGCTAGTGGTAGGACTGTGTAGTAGAAGGTACAGCAGCTGTGGCTAATGAAACCAGTCAGACTAAAACTCCTTTCATACAAACATTACAGCTTCTTTTCATCAGTTGTCTGTGTTAGGAGATGACTGAGACAGACAATGCTTGCTACAAGTTAAAGTAAGCTTGTCCAGTTCAGGAAAGGGGATGGTAATGTTCTTGTAGCAATGACAGTGGGTGAATGTGGCTTGTTTATTTATTTAAAAAAGGTTTTTAAGCTGTTGGAATAAGAATCCCCTGGTTGTCAAAGTTAGTACTTTGAATTTGGCACTTGACTTTTAAGTTGTCAGGCTTGTTAAGGCTAAAACATGGAAGTCTTGGTACAGACCCATTCTTATGTTGTTAAATGCTCCTCTTACATACATCCATGAAAATAAGTTCATGCTCTATTCCCTCAATTTCAGGTTTTAAGAAATTCTATCCATGTATCTTTAGTGTGGCTCCCTTGAAGACTGCAAAATAACTTCACAGAAAGTTGTCTAGGAAAAACTCAGTTACTGACATGTTTAGCATTCCTTGCTGGTGAATGTTAATATTCTAAGACCTAGTAGCAATTCCTGCCAAGACAGGAAGAATCACTATATCATTAGAACTATACTATAAAATGTACACAAGCATATACAGAAAATTAACCAGAGAAACATCAATTGCCGACTGAAAGTTTTCTAAACCAATTCAAAAATATCAAAATACAAAACCAGCTTAAAAAATAGCCTGAGGTAAAAGTTCAATGTACATAGCAATCTTTTTCTTAAAAAAATAACTGTATTGAAATTCTAGATACTTAGAAAGTTACTTACTGTCAATAAAAACTTTTACTAACCGTTGTACAGAGTACTTTAGCTAATACAAAAGTATATAAACATTGAAAAAGCACAAGGCTGTGCTTTGATTTAAAAATACATCTTTATGACAACTCAAACAAACACGCAGTTAACTGGCTTTGGATTAGCTGCTACTGCTGTCCATGGAACAGGCAGCTAATTCTGTGTGCTGCTTTCAGCTGTGCTAGGACATGGTACTTTACCATGTCCATTTGCCTGAGTAAGTCGTTGGCTGTAAAACAAAATGTAGGCTTGAGCCTTGCATACTTCTTCCATAGTGCACATGTTGAGCTTCGAATCATTGCAGTGTACCCAAAATCCTACAGAAAGGAAATACACAAGAAAACCCAAAGTCATCAGGACACTGACTTGAAGAAATTGCATTATATTTAATAATTAGTGTTCAGAACCATTTAGTGATTTGTGTAGAAATAGTCAACTGTTTCAGCTGATGTAGTTTATTTGCCTCTATGTGTTCAAAGCCCAGCTTAGCTGCCTCAGAATGTACAGGACAGTTTATAGCCAGAACACTTTTAACAAGCCAATACAAAAACTGAAGCGTTGCTATAGAACTGCAATTCTCCTTCTTGGCAGTTAAGCTACAAGTGATTCCCTTCTGGTTTTGAGAAAAGACAGTAACCAGATCAGTTTATAATTCCAAACACCCCTTTCTCCCACACTCTTTACTTCGCAGCTGGTTCCTACCTCCTTCTGAATTGTAGCAGTAGGCAGTGTAGTGCCCTGAGCCAAATCCTTTCCCGTGATGCATTACCACAGCAGACAAGTCGTAAATGAAGCAATCAGGCAGGAGAGACTTGAGGGATTCCCTGCAGCAATAAGGCTCCATGTTCAGCATTTGATCAAAGCTAACATGTACACCAATCTTCTCACGGTGATTGCGTCCCGACCACCTGGGAAGTTAAACCACATGAAAACTCAGGTTTCTTTCAAAGAAAGAACATAGCATTCTCAATTATGTTTTAACATCTGTTGTTTTCACTATTGTCTTTGTGCACAAAATAAATGCTAATTGGCTTTTTTTCCTTACACTTCCTCTTTCACTTCTTTATTTCAAGGCCTTTTTAGATGTGTCTATGGTACCTACTGTTTTCATCTGCTGAAACATCCATTTTAAGATCTGTGTAATGCGAGTGGGTAGTACTTCCCACCTATTTACACCTCATCGGTATTTCTCACTTATTCTCTCTCATTTTCAGTTTCCTTTGTATTGGGGACAGACAGTACTAATGTGTGGGCTAAGAGTTCAGAGAGACGCAATGTCCATTTCCTTACTCTCAAGCTAATGAATTCATGTATTTGGTTATGTGAGTGTCCTGGATTGCAGTGTGGGGGGTATCCATGGTATGTATTCTATTGTCATCTCCACAAGCTGTTAAAGCAGTGATCGTTATCACCTTGTCCCTCCCTCAGGGCAATCCTGATGGCTCCCTCAGGGGCTGTCTCTGATTAATGGGCTGTCAAGGACCCATGCAGGACACATCCTCCCAGTGATCCTCATCGCCTTGTCCCATGGTGAGATGACTCACCCCAGGGATTGGGAGCCAAATATGCTCACAGGGATATAAGCTGGGGTTTGGACCAGCACAGAAGCCCTTTGCCTGCTGGATTCCCTGAGGACAAGAGCTGCTGCTGGACCTTCAGGAGAGAACCGGATCTGCGGGATCACTGCTCCAAACCCATCACTCCAGGAGGACTGCAGCCCCCATTTAATGGGACTACTACTACACCCTGACTGACAGGGTGTCAGGTTATTTTCTGACTCTGTCAAGTTATTTTTTTTGTATTCTTGCATTTGTGTTGTTTTGTTGTGTTGTTCATATTAAATTGTACTTCTGACTCAGAGCCTCTCACCGGTTTGCTTTTCAAACCAGCACAGTGAGACTTCCACTGAATACCCCAGAGGTCTGTACATTAGTGGTTTTGAGCATTTACTCTATGTGAAATTATCACAAGATTCACTTTTACCAACAGAGTTCACAGCAAGGTTGGTATGTTTTGATCAAAAAGGATGAAGTAACTTGGTACTAAAGTAGTAAGTAGCTGAAATTCAAAAAGTTAATTCCCTACTTATAGCATATCTTAATGATGTTTAAATTGAACAAGAAAATAGTTTTTAGTAGCTATTTCTCATCATACTAGTAAATGAAAATGAAACTGATGCTGAAAAACATCGATCCAAGACAACAGAAAAGCAGGACTGAATTTGTCAGTTTGCAACACTTTTTGTGGTGGTACTACTTACCTAAACCGTTTAAGGTGTAATCTGAGAACCTGAGGTAGTCGACACACCATAAGCTGCTTCTGAGCTTCTGTGAGTATAACTGGTTTAGAAGAAAACTTCCTTCGTTTTGCTGAGGTCAAACACACAGTTACACAATATAAATCTCAGTAACAGCCTTGTATTTCTGTCTAAGACTTATCCACAAAAGTTTTGTGAACCTAAGTATCTATGGCATGTACCTCCTTAGCAAGGATACACTCTCAGAGCCATTTTGCAAGGATTCTTTTATGCTCCAAGTACAAAATACTTAGATATTGGTCACTTAGGTTAGTCACTGTAAGTTATAAAGCTGATGGGCTCTTCCGCTGGGACTGTCAGAATCCCCATTAGTGTGTGATGAGACTGTATCTAAGCAGAGAAGCATTACACTTCAAAAAAAACACCTTTTGAACAATTTAATCTTCTAGGTGGTGAGAAAGTGCTGTCAAGTGACCACACTAGGACATAAGAAAAAGGTGTTTGTTTGCAACATACTTTTAAGACTTTTACTATTTTCCCACTATACTTCCACTGTCAGTTTATATTTTACACGGAGAATGTATGCATGAGTACATACTGCCTTTACTCACTGTTGCACTGATCACATGCATATATCTTTCCTTCCAAAGCTTCAGTTTCTGTAAACTTGGCCAGCATTTCTGTCAGCAGACATGGATACTGAGATGACATCTCCTTGCCGTTGCAGTGATACCTCTCGGGAAACTCCAGGGACAGATCCCAGAAAGGTTCTATGGTATTTGATTTATTGTCACAGGCAAGACATGTAACCTGTAAAAAGATATTTCACCAGTTGCTTACACTCTATTTACTTTGCTAAAAGTGCACCAAAACAGAGCTCTAAAAAGATTTTTTTCCCTAGAGATAACCAGCGTAACCAAACACAAGGCACAGTCATTTAGCAAAAGAAATGATACACCTAATTTCTCTGCAGCAGCATGTCCAATACTGTTATCACAAACAGGCAAGCATTCTTAGGTTTTACTGAGAAACAAAAACAGTGTCAAAATGTCCTGTCTTGGACTGTCCAAAAGAAAGCAGGTGGTGAAGTCTCAGGAGTCTTTTCTCCAAAAGGAGAAACTATAGCTTTAGGTTAATTAAAAAAAAAATAAATTAAAAACCCAAAACAAAACACACAAAACAAAACAAAAAAAGGAACAGCTGGGGATTTTAAAGTCATATCCTTCTTACTTTGTAAGTCTTCCAGGGAAGCCTGGATTAGGAAGCACACTTCTTCAAAGAAAAATTAACAGGTAAAAATAATTTATTTCTTCTTTCAGTAAGTGGATCCATCGTCACACTAGGGAAAGGACAAGCAGTAAGATAACATAAATAAAATATCAAAAGTGAAGTGAGTCAACCTGGAAAATGCAGGTAATACAGCAGGGGACAATTAATTCAAACAAGTTCAGTATTTAGGAAAATAAGTTAAAAGCAGTAGCTCTTCGAAGCTGGAAAGACAACACACTAGGTGTTGCATGCTTCCTATTTAGGAACATACTGCAAGTTGTTTGGAACAACTAACACAAAGACACAGTAAATAAAGGAATGAAAATCCATGTGGCATCCAAAGATTGGTATTTCACAAGCTGGCTTTTTTATGCTGCTGTTCTGCATAAGGTCAGTGTAGATCCCTTCAGCTGGGCTAGTAAGCTTACACAAGTATGAAAATAACTCAGTTTTGTTCAAGAGCTCTTTTATTTCCTCTGAAGGTTTGCTGTTAGGTAATCATTCACCCTGCTCTGTCCGTTATTTCATCATCATTTATGTAAGGCCTGACCTGTCACCTCATGGTACCTTCCTCCTAGGTATACTCATGAGTAATTATCTGATGCATTTATTAGCTACAACAGTTCCATGTGTTAGCCACCTCGTGTGTGTGTGTGTGTGCTGGTTTCCCAGCATACACAGTTAGCAGTGGAAATGATAAAGCTGTTAACTGCTTTAAGTTGTAAGATGAAAACTCCACTGCCTTGGTTCTTAGAAAACAAAACTTCAAACTTACATGGCAGAAAAGAGAATCTTTTCATTTACACTGACAGGAGCTTCTTCAGTAAGTGCTAACATCTGGCAAAGTTTCAAAGCCACAAACTATTAGTAATTCATAGCTGGAATCTATACTTGGAGACAAAATGATATGTTTGGCCACAGTTCAAGCTAACTCCAGCATAAACAGAGAATGACTAATAGATTTCTGTTGTACAAATGGGTATTTTTGTTGGGCCAAAAGTTTATTTAATTGATGAGTTACTTAAGAATTTGTTGCAGATGAATGTGCACTGAAGATTAATGTGCTCAGGATAAAGAACATACATGAACTCAACAGGTAATTTTAACAAGTTCTGAGGCTTCATATTTAGTGTATTATGTTAATAATATTCTAAGACCCTCTTTCCCAACTAGTTAATAAATACTATCCCAGGGAAAAAAAAAACCAAATAAATACACTAGCTTCCAATTTCTGCCTCTCAAAAAACCCTGAAAAACGGATGCAATAGAGCTACTTCTCATCTGGTCATGCAACTGTGAGCAAAGTCGATTTGTGGGGACAAAATCTTGCGCTGGTATATGGTCACACTTGTTTCCTCAAATCCAGGACAGTCCTTCCTGTGACACTGCAGCACAGTTAAACTCAAGAGTTATCTGGGATTGATGCAGCTGCCAGCAGACAAGGAACCTGCCGTGTTTGATAATCAAGCACCACAGCCACTCCGTGCACTCCCTCCCACTCGGGGGCGTGGAACCAGAGGAAAATCAGGGCTGCCACAAAGGCTGAAGCATTTTTCTTAGCCAGGCCTGAGCTTACGAATCACTCCGCAGGTAGGAGGATCCTTACCCTTCTGTGGAATCCATTGGCACTGGCTTCACAACGCTCCTATCACTGTTCTTTCTGTCCTAACCAGGACTCCTTGATCTCACACTCCTCTACCATCACACAGTGCAACCCAGATTTCCCTTCTCATGAAAGGCACTGAAGTTGTAAAAACTGTCCAAAAGTTAGCTGAACAAGATGTGAGGTTTTTATTAGGAAAAAACAAAACAGAACCCCACACATGAACTTAAAGGGCAAAAACTTTATGCATCTGTCTAGTGTAACTTTTCATGTAGAAGCAAGCACAATAGTAACAGGGAAGAGAGTCTGCTCTAGCAATCTGGTCAGTGATGTACATCTTTTTATGACTATAAAATTTTGACTTCCAAATTCAGAGTTTTATTTCACCTCTCCATTATAATCCATAATTGCTATTTTAGGCAGCCTTAATGTAACAAAGCTACATGGGAAGTCCACATTAGAGGAAAGAAAGTAAATTACCAGTTTTAGCTAGTCTGAAACCTCTGCCTTATCTTCCACCCTTACCACTCTCTCATGCCTTGAAACACGGGTATTAAAATACAATTGTTTGGTTAAAGCTTAGTATTCAATCATGGGCCAAAGGCCAGACTGAAAAGAGCTGGATCAAATTGCTTGATTCAAGCTAAGCATGGAGACCACTCAGACAAGCATCATTGTGGCCACAATAATTTGATGGACAGCCACTGCCCTGGATGGCATTCAGTCTAAATGCAGCCAAAGAAAATAGTTAACATATTGCTGCAGAAGAAGCCAATTCCATCATCCACTGTTTTGCTTGTGCTCCCTGCACTTGCATGGAAGAAAGAAAACTGTTACCACCTCTGCCCTAATCCTTTTCTTGTTTGTTTATAAGAACAGTAAGATAAAACCAGTCCCATTTTTGTGCTTTCATTACTAAAGTTTTCACTAGATAAGACATACATACAATGGTTAGTAATTCAATTTTTCCACAGCAAAGTAATCGAAGCTGAAAGGGATTTCTAGAATACTGCTGTAATATGGAATTCATGTGACAGTCTGTATTAAAAAAAGCCCTAAACTTTTTAGTGATGAACATACAGCATCATCAAAATTATCTATTTAGCAGAATAACATAAGCATAAGCACAGCAAACTCAATAGCCTCTTAGAGATTAATTTAAAATGTCACTTGGAAAGCAACTTGACAATCATTTTGTGGCTCAGCTAAACATAAAAGCACAGAGACTAATACAAAAATAGAGAAATCAATATACAGGTAGGTCATCAAACGGTTTAAATGCAAATCCTCCCATTGCCTACCTGAAATTCTCAGGTTTTTGGTAGTCTCTTCAGTGGGAGACTTCACACTCTGCTCTACATAGGCCACTCTCAGCATTCTCCCCCAAACTCTAACTCACAGCATACTACCCAAAACTGGGGGCGTTCAAACAACCCAAAGATTGCACATTTCCCCCTACATTGGTTAGAACCTACTTCACTCTCTGAGTCTTGGCATATTCATTTCTCTGAGCACTGCAAGTTGTTATTCTGCTGTGCTGAGCAGGACCAGGGGGAAGTATTTTGCTCAGATTCCATCTTCAGCATGATCAGGAATTAATTCAACTGCTTGGGATGTTTTAAGTATGCCTAGAGATATCAAAAGCTAGTTCTTATCAGGCACTGCTATAATATACGGTAAATTATTGGAAAACAACCCTCACAGCCCAAGAGAGGTTTGTAATATCAATAAACAGTAATTAATCACAACTTTGATGTAGAGGAAACTCATTACTAAATCTGCATAATCACTGCTCTTCACTTTCACTGCTATGTTTGGTGTTGCTCTAACAGAAATCCAGGCAAGAACTTCAACTAAGGCACCAAGTTCAAAAGTAGTGGAATCAGCACAAAAGACTTTCAAAACCCACCCCAAATAATTTCCAGAGGGTTCCTCACCACTCCAAAACAATGCTGAAATGACATTTGCTAGGGTATTTCTTTGCTCATTCTATTTACATTCAATTTACTCAACAGCATTCTAGATAAAGAAATAAAGTTCTGTTGTACTTTGCAACATTAACTTTCTCCTTTGAATTAGGTACCCAAGCAGCTTTCAGCACAAACTTTATCTCCCCCCCTCCCTTACTGGGTCTTCTTTAGCCAGAGAAAATACTAATTGCCCCTCTCCTTCCACTTGCCTTGAATTAGAAGCTGACCCTTCTTAAACTTTAAGAATAGAGTGAACTGGCTGATAATCCTGCAAGGCCACTCTTCACCTTTCAAAAGTGCTGGTAAGGATATGGCAATCAAGGAAGGACAGGAAGAAAGCAAGTGACACTCCTACTTCAAGGAGTATCTGGGGAAACTACAAGCCAGTCAGTGTCACCTTGGTCTGTGGGAAGCCTCATGGAGCACAGCCTGGAAACCATCTGCAAAGGTGTTAAGAGTAAGATGATTGGGAGCAGCCACCATGGATGAGATGACTGACAGAGATACCCAGGGAAGAGTGGAAAACAGTGCATGTTGTTTATCTTGACTTTAATGAGGCTTTTAACACTGTATCCCATAACATCCTCAGGGAAAAAAATGAAGTGCAGGCTAGATAAATGGACAGAGAGGGGGGCTGAAACCTGGACGAGCTGCCAGGTTCAGCGGGGAGTGGTCAGGGGCATAAAATGTTGCACCACTACTGGTATACCCCAGGAGCCAGTTCTTTTGAACTCTCAGCAAGGCTGCAGATGACACAGAGCAGGGAGGAGTGGCTGGTAGGCCAGCTGGGGGCACTGCCACCCAGGGCAAGCAGGACAGGCTGGGGAAATGGGACAACAGGAACCTCATGCAGCTCTGGCAGAGGCAAATGCCAAGTCCTGCACCTAAGCAGGAATCTCCCCAGGCACCAGGACAGGCTGGCTGGGAAAGCAGCTCCCCAGAGACTGGGGGACAAGTTGCCCATGAGCCAGTAACATACCCTATGGCAAAGCAGGCTAACAGCCTCTGCAGCTGCATTAGGCAAAGCATTGCCAGCAGGTCCAGAATGCTTGGTATTGTATGGGGTTGAACTGGGGAACAGGTAATTAATTTGAGACACACATGTGCTATACCTCAACACCAAGAATGCCTCCAAATCAGTCACATTAGAAACACATTTCTATCCTTTCATCATTTTCCATGTCATGATAGTTTTGATTCAAACTTTTTGTGACTATTAGAATCAAAATCTAAAAGTGGTCTCTGACTTCCAAACAATCAAAACCTGTGTACTTAATGTTATCCCAAGGAAAACACTTTTAGTTAAAAAGCTGAAATTCAAGAGGTAAAATCTGTGTCTATACGTAAGATTTTGCCAGCAAAAATATCTTCGAATTTCCAAGATCTGCTAAGTTAGCTTCCTAGATCAACTAGATTGTCTAGACCAGCTTTCACAAATACTCTGTGCTAGTTGCCCTGTCTCCCTTTCCCCTCAATCCCCGGGTATAAATCATCCTTACACAAAAAAAAACCCCAACCTAACACTGGTATGACTACACATACACCAGAGCCTCTCCTAGCATGATTTCTGAGCACATGTGAGACAATTTTCACAAAGCAGTACTAAAAATACATATCCACACTGAAAGCTAAAACCTGCTATTTCCATTTCTGGATTTTGAGAAATACACCCGTCCACTGCCTGGCTTAACATGGACAAAGTTAGAAATGAAGATGCTTTTAAAATTGTTGTATACTGCGCTATTTAGTTAGTACCATTCAAAAGAACAACCAAAACAACTTCTGAGAAGGACAGTAGCTAACATACTTAAGCTCTTGCAGTGTACTTTAAAGATCTGTGAGTCAGTGTGGGTCAGTTTACCACTGCCACATAACTTCATGGCACAGTATTTTCTCCTTTCCCATTGAAGAATCAAGGACAGGAGACAGCAAGTACCTCCTACAAGAGTACAAGCACTGAGGGAACAGTATTTTAATAGACATATTGGCAGTTGCTTACAGTCCCAATGGCTTTGAGAGGTATGAGCCATTGCTCCAGCAGATTTGCCTCTGAAAGCACACTGTCTGCAAGGTTCAAACTCCTTTGCCCGGTAAATACAATAGCAGCTTCTTCCAGACAATCACTGCAGGAAGACTGGCTGGCATGTGAAAGGCCAGAATTGACAGGAAGTGGTTTGCAGCTGTATATCTGATCTTTACTTCCCTTAGATGTACTGAGTATTGAAGTTTCACAGTCTGTACTGCCGAGTAAATACCTCTAATCCTAAAAATGACATTGAAACAAATAAAACTTACAAAAACAGAGGCAATCCACTCATGCTGTTCCAAGAGTTACCCCTTCCCTAGTCTAGTACTCCGTAAAATAGTAAAATATTTCACATAGCAGATGAAGAAAACTTACTTTGAATCAGCTGAGAACATAACAAAACAAAAACAACTAACTCATATAAAATGTGCAACTGTTTTGCACATCAACTAAGGCTCTTTGAAGTTATCAAGAAGTATTCTGGCATAAGATTCTCACACACTCAATTATCCCCTTTCTTAATCGTATACCCTAAATTCAATCAGTGCTGAACCAGGCAGACATTTCAACAGCAACAGACTGATGGCAAACTAAGGATTATGACTTCCCTTCAAGTCAAACTAGAATAGCCAGAAGAAGGGGGGAAAGGTTTTATCGCACATGTGAAAGCAAAGAGAAACTGAAGTAAACATACGGCTTATTTGCATCGTAAGTGACCCTCTGTGTACAGTATCAAGAGTAGTTCAGAGTATTCCCGAGGTCTGAAGGTCAGGAAGATTGACTTCACTGCAGTTGAGTATCTCACAGAACCAAATACCTTCAACTGATATTTTCTCTACAAAGGGACAGTAAGTACAGCAACATTTTAGTGATTCTAAAACAGAAGGTATGTGCACACAGAAACTGCTGCAAACAGTCCTCAACTCCCCTTTTTCACTGAAGAAAATGCAGCTTATTAAATACTCTTGACTAAAATCACATCCTATTTTTAATAAACACAGCAGGCAACAGCAAGTATCTTCTAAACTGTCAGACTGTCACAGCTTGTAAGTAAAGTCAAGCCTACAAGGACTAAACATATACTCCTTGCTTTTAAGTGCTAACAAGAGCAAGTCTTCTGTTGGTTTTTTTTCAGCCCTGCATGGGTGTTTTCCTGCCTTTTGTGTTAAGTTCATTAAAGCGGTTTGTGCCGGTTCCTACAAACACCTAGCGAAATCGTGATGCAGGAATTTTACAGAGGAAAGGAATTGCCTAACAAAGTTTTTAAAGGTCATCCTTTCATGTGCAAACACGAGGAGCTGAATCATTAAGATGACCCGAGTATATTTTATCAAGGAAGATTTCACTTCTACGGTGGTCAGGCATTTAAACAGGTTGCCCAGGGAGATGGTGGAGTCACCATACCTACAAGTGTTTAAGAGACATCTAGCGCTGGAAGATATGGTTTAGGGGTTACAGCAGAGCAACAAGTTAACAGTTGGACTTAAGGATCTTAGAGGTCTCTTCCAACCTTGAAGATTCTGTGATTCTATGAAATATAAGTCTTCAAGGGTTACCTTTTCCTTATAATACTTTTCATGTTCAAAAGTGCTAGCGAAGACTAAACTGAAACAAAGGGGTGGCAGAAGACAAAGGGAACATGAGGAGAAGTGTTGGACAGTCTGTGAGAACTGCCTAACAAGCCAGGGAGATTACTACAGATAACAGCCTTAATACCGTTTTCCTTGTTCCTCTTCTTCAGGCATTCTGAAGCTCCTCCAGGCTGTATTTTGCAGAGACATCAAACAGCTGCATGCAGCAAAGAGCTGTTGTTGTAGTCACAGAAGTCACAGGATAGCTCAAAACTGTTTAATTCCCTTTCAGTTTTACTAAATAGTGTGTTTTTTTCTGTTTGGTTGGGGTTTTTTTTAATTAATTTACTCAACAGTGAATTCTGACTATTCCCCTCCCTGGTCCCAGGCAGGTGGGAGGGTTTTTAGTCACAAGCCTATTCAGATAAAGCTAAAAATATGTCAAAGAAGTGGTGCTACTGAAATGATGCTTTTGCCTTTAGAGCCTTGAAAATTCTGTAGGAAGGTCTGGAATGCAACCAAACCTTGCCAGTGTTCTTAAACAATTACTTTATTAACAAAGTTCCTGTCTCGGAGACGAATGGGATTTTCAAAAAATGCTCTTACACTGGGCCAGACAGAAGGCAGAGGATCACCCCGTTTAGTGGTAGATCTAACAGTTTCTAGCAGTTTTGCAAAACCTAAAGATGACTAAACCCGAACATATGCTGCAAACAACCTTATTACCATACCTACAGGTATGATAGCAGTAAACAATCCTACCTTAGTCAAAAATCACTTGGATTTCTAGCTTCACATACTAAAACATTAAACCAATCAAATAGTCAGAATACAGGGAACAGCCACATCTTTGTTAATTTGTATTAAACCTCTTCTTTACACCTCATATTCATCGAAAGCTTCTGCACTCCCTCACAAAAGTATTCACGCATACTAAAGACCAAGGCCAGGGAGCCAAGATTTTCACAACTTCTGTTCCCCTTGCAATGTGGTTAGTTTTTAGACTAATTCAACAAAAAACAAGCATTTGTTTTCTCAGTTCTCAGACACTTGTACGGGCACACAGTTGGGATATGCATACTGGTAAGTGAACACATTGAAGTACTTAACAGGAAGTCCAGAAGAAGGGAAAAAAAAATAGTCGTCATACAGAAAAAAACCAAAACCACCGTTGCCTCCACCCCACAAATTTGGTTCCTGTGTTAACAGAGCCTTGTGTATCTTTGTGTTATAACAAAAAAGCATTAGTATTTCCGTATACAAAATCACGACACACAATTACTCTGTGGTAACACATCTCAAAGTCAGGCTATTTACTGAAATAATATCCCGTTTGGCACCAGTTACCTAATCAGTTTCGACTCAGAAACCGAGATTAACACCTTCCTTAACACTTTTTATCTAGTATCACTATAGTGACAAGCTAGATAACTTTAAATTGTAAATTCTTTATTCCTTCAAATTAGTTGGTGCTTAATAACAATGACAAATATTTCTCAGTAGCTGGAAAGGTATATTTTAAAATACCAAATTTAACACTTTTATGTTTACCAGATGAGTCTTCTACTGAAATGACCTTTCTTCTGAAACTGTGTGTATTACATCCTCCCCATCCCTGCCTGGTAGTTATAAACATAGAAGCCTTTGAAGTATGTCCATCACTGGATAGTATAAATCCAGAACTACAAATCATTACATGCCTTTAAAAAAAATAATCATAACACATACCTGACTTAACAGCTGTCCATGAAAAATGTTGTTAACCACATTCAAAACCTGTTTTATAAGTTTTCTTTGAGAAGCAGGGATGAGAGCCGGGTATCTAGATCCTGTAGTCGCCAGTTCCTGCTGTACTTTATCCAAAAGTTCACAAAGAAATTCCTGAGCATCTTGTTGGGCATACCCTCTGAAAGCTGGAATTAGTCTCCACACAGAATGAAGCATGGCAAAAGGTGACACCAGCGCCCATTTGCCAGACCACATAACCTGGAACAGAGTATGTAACTCATGACAGAGAGAAATATGCTCTGAACTGGGCTCCCTGGGCTGAATGAGTTCCATGCTTTTTGATGCTCCTCCACTTAACCCAGAGGATAAACTAGGCCGCCTCACAGAAGGTGATCCCCTTACTTTCACTTGGTTCTTCTTCACATGTAATGGTGAGGCAGTTATTGACAGGCATTTAGATGAAGACCTGGTTTTACCTTTGGTTGCTGCTGCCAGCAGTTCCTGAGTTTGGTTGAGATCAAGCTTTAAAAAGCATTCTCGAAAAATGAGTAAGTGACTTAATACCTGCAGGACAGAATTCATATAGCATGTATTTCCCAGGTTTCTCAGTCCTGTTACCCCAGGAGTCACTGTGGGCCTCCGTTTAATTGGAGAGTCACTTATTTTTTTCAACCTTAATTCATCTGAGGTATACGTTTCTTTCAACTCTGCCACGGATTCCATGCTCTGCAATGCCTTTTGAGGACAGGCTTCTGTTTTTAAGGACATTTTAATCTGGTTTCGTAAACGACTGCTCTTTCTTGGAGGCATCTTTTCCATCTCTGCTTTCAACTCACGCTTCCGTTCTTGTCTTCTCTTCCTAGCTCTCTCCTTTCTTTCCTCCTCTTCTTCACGCCGCCTTTCTTCTTCCAAAATCTTTTTTCCAGTAGGTGTCAACTCAAGCCAGGATCTGAATATTTTGCCAAGGAACGCTCGGCGTCGGTGCCAGAGAGCTGTGAACATGCGATCTTCATTCCAAAGCAAGGCTTGGGCACCGCCGTGGGAAAGGTAAGAATCGTCGCTTGTAGCCATAGAACGCAGAGTCCTCCCACTTCGAGTAGTGCACTCATAGTTCTGACTCTTGATTGCACTTAATGTACTCCGCAACAATTTTAAGTCCCCAGTTGCGTTATCATTGAGAACATAATCGTCGCAGAGATAACAGAAAACATACAGCTCGTTTACTTCCAAAGCCACCGGGTGACTGCTCTCCTGAAAGTGCTTTAGTGCATGTTCCTCAATGTACCTGCCACACGCCACATGGGAGCAGCTGAGGCATGCCCACACGGACTCTGTGGTGTTGCAGTCCACGCAATGCCATTTCTGGGGATTGAGAATGGAGTGATCTTGGGCCAGTCGCAGACGTCCCATGTGCTTACACTTATCCATTATTAAAATTGAAATTGCAGAGCTATGCTGGTGAAACACATCATCCAAACTTTTTTCTGTCCTTGGTATTTCAACCTGCAACTAAACGAAAAAGAAAAAACCACAACATATAAATTTCAGTTCATAAATACCCAACTGTATTGCTTCTACAGGAGTCACTACACCAAATTCGTACTTGAGGCTAAGACTGTGATCACCACCCAACTAAGTCCCACCAAACAGATGAAAGCAGTCAGTTATCTAGAGCCACACTCAGCAACAACAGCAGTTCCACAGACCAAATGGTCTGAACATCGCAATTTATATCCCCAGTACTTTCTGGCTCATGACTGAAGCATACCGGCCTGTTGTGGGTTTTTCAAAGGAGCACTGATTTTGTTAGAAGACACTGTTAACAGAGTTCGGATACAAACACAGCTTAAAGTGAGACAGATTGCCCAGAGAAGCTATGGATGCCCCATCCCTGGAGTATTCACAGCCAAGTGGGATTGGGCTTTGAGCAGCCTGGCCTAGGGGGAGGTGTCCCTGCACGTGGCAGTGGGCTTGGACTAGATGACCTTTAAGGTCCCTTCCAACACAAACCATTCTGTGATTTCAAAATTCTCCTATTAATTCTATCCCTTAAGCATACAGATGCAGAAGTGCAAAGTTCTGTTAAATTTATTATGTTTACACAGTGCCAACAGTTCAGACAAATGAGGCTTTATACAACTCAAAGCCTTAATTAAACCACACCTTTAATTAAATCACTGCCCCTCTGTGCTCAGTCAAGCCCATTATACTATTACTACAATAATGTATCTTAAGTAAGTACAATTTGACATGTCATCCTAACACCTCTGAAAGAGCAACCTGGAAAAGCAGAACCTGATTTCTTAATAAGACAGAACTACCAGGAGACATCTACCTCAGCTGCTGCAAACTTTATAAAAGCCTGCATTTTGAACAGATCTTGCTAACCCACGTTTTCAGAACATCATGTAAAAAACTGGCTAGCACTACCTTACATCCTTTATTAAGTTTATGCAGTTGCATTTATTTGTTCAAAGCTGCTGTATTTGCTTTCCACTATAAGGTGCATTTACCTAAAACAAACAGGCAGGCTCCGATTAACAGAAATTAATTTCTGTTTTTACCATCTTTCTTCAACTATCTTCTGTTAAGAGACATTATCAAGACACAAAGGAACATGATCCTGTGATGCATCAGGAAGTGATTATATTTGGTCTGGAGCATTTGTGCTCACCATGTCCCTGACTAGAAGGGCTCAATAGCAAACAGCATCAGTAACATCCTGTGCAGTACTTGCCAGATGAAACAGTCAGTTCAGTGAGGAGCTCCAAATGTTTGTCAAACATCCAGGCTATGCCAAGTCAGACAAGCCGTACCAGTACATGCATGCTGTGGACCTGGCCTAGGCTGTACCATATCAAAGTCCAGGATTCCATGATTCTGTGCTTTACAGATAAGTAAACCATGCTACAGAAGCAGTGAGTGATTGACACAACACTGGACAGAACCCAAAAACTGACAGTCCAGTTATTATCCTTAAATATGCTAATATTCACAATTTTTTACAGTTCTGAAATACACAAGAACAGGTTATTCAATGTATAACAGATATTCAGTTTAAAATGAGCATTAGATAGAGGGAACCCTAACATACAATGACATGACACCACTAAGGAAGGGAAACAGGTAAAAGGTTGCAGCTGGATAGGAAAGAAACTCTAATTTTCATCTGGTACTTATATAAAAACTGTTGTTAAAAGATTTAATAAAATATGGCTTTGTTCGGTTAACTGGCCCACAGCTAGTGCCTTTTAAAATGAATACAGATACCAGCATAAGAGCTATAACAACTCTCTAAGCACATAATCAGCATCCAGCACTGCATGTGCTGTACAGATCTTAATTCTATAATGGAGAAAAGGTTGAACCAGCTATAGTGAAACCAGTAAAGTGTACAGTCTTACATGCACATTTTAACCAACCATTCTCATTCATTTTAGCTAAAAGCTGTCTCTAGTCCATATTCACGGCACTGAAGAATTTCAGGCACCCATTTCCCAGACCAAGCACTAGCTAGAAAGTGTATCCTGGGAGGTGGAGATCCCTTGTGTGTTATGGTCAACAGGTCACAAAAGTAATGGCTTGCTTCACTTTTTCATCTAGCTAGCATCCAGAACATTCGTTCTTTCCAAAAGGCAATCTATTCCTATGCTGCTAATTAGATTCTTTTACAAATGGCTGTGCATACTAAGTTTGCTTTTTATATTGTCTTTAAGACCATTAGCAGGATCCCACATCATCCAGTCTGACAACCTGCTCCCCCCAATAAAGGTGAGCTTTTCTAACACTGATAAAGTCCCCGTAAATTTCAGAGTTTGACTATATATCTATGGATATTAATTCTTCCTGGACTACTGCAGTAATACCTATGTGTGCTGCAATAATTAAACACGGTACACAGAATCTTAAGTGACAGGATTCATCTTTGTGGTTTTGGGCTAACAAATAGATTCTCCTGCATAACGTATTAGTAATGGTCCTTTCCAGCAGACCAGAAAAGAACTCTACACCCTGCCTTCCCACAGGGCTGTCACACACAGCAATGCTGTCAGTCACAGGAGTCTGACAGGTAAACCCTTTCTGGTTTTGTTACAATCACTGTCTAAACATTGTGCCTTATTTTTCCTTCTTTTTAACATTATATGGACATTCCCCCCCCCCATTTTAAAAATCTTATCAGGACTGAAACTACTTACATGCCTCAGTGTAAGCAGATATTGGACTGAGGACAAAAGTAGTCTGCCCAATTCAGGACGACCACTGTGCAAACCAGGGTTGCACAATCAGTCTCTTCATGCAAAAGCAACACGATTCTACGAAAGCGCAAGATCAGCAGCTCGAAGGGAAAACCTAAACTCCAGCTCCCCCACCAGCAACCCAGCCAGCATGACATTTTCCCACCTACGTCGATGTGTGGAGAAAAGAGACAGGCTGGGAGGGGGAGGGGGAGAAAACATCTTGGCATGGGAGAAGTCTTTCTTTGAAGGAAATGTGAAGAAATCAAAACGAAGAGTTTGGTTAAAAAACAAAAGGCAGAAATACCTGAAAAGACTGGGGAAAAAAAAAAGCTTAGAGTAGAAAAGTGAGAGAGACCAAGAAAACTTCAGATGAATGTCAAGCAGCACACCGACAGCATTAATGTTTGAAGTACTGAGACCACACCAACTCACAAAATTTAAAAACTGTACCTTAGAACGAAGACTTGGCCAAATACAGTACCTCAAGGGGAAAACAAGAGTGAGGTGATAGGTAATGGTGGAAGAAACACGAAAAACACTGCACATTCATTCCCACACCTAACAGAAAGCTGCATCTGGAGTAAAATAGTACAAGCAAATGCTCCAATGTTAAAATTCCCTAAAGGAAGTTATTCAGCGCTAGTTTCTGCATTCTTCTCTCCTGAGGTTCAGTTCTGTGCACACACACAAAGAAACTCTGAATTGGTTGACCAGCACTTCACAGACCAAGCCCCCCACCCCCGTGTTCTCACCACAGACCTGAGCTGAAGTAGTAAGCAAGATAACAAGTACTAACAACCAGGAAAGTACCACTGAAAACAGTAACTTGCCTGGGAACACAGAAATATACAGACATGTTTTCCTGCACCAAAGTTTCAGAAGCTAGAAACAAAGATATACAGAAAAGGATTTTTCTTTTTCACTGAACCGTATTTCAACCTTACTGATGTGCTCATTCCTTTAGTTTCACTCACGAATGGCCGGCAAAATGTGCATTTTGGGCTAATTCATGAGGTGAAAAAGTACCCGATGTCAAACAACCAGCTTAGAAGTCAATAAAACAGATGTTTTTCTTCCATTTGTGTTCCGTGTAAACACAAAATTAAGATTCATTTTCACAGCTGATAAATTTTTAAAATGCAACTCTAAATATAAACAAAGGGAAATGTTTCTCTCTTAGCCACTCCTTTTGTAATTAACTGCTTGGCACATCAGTGAAAAGTCAGTCTGTCTCAAGTATTAAGAGTGGAAGTGCAGCACAAAGTTTTGGTATTTTAAGACATACGTGTGTGTGTCCCATTTATACTCTGGCCTTTAAATCAGTGACCGTTTACCAACTGATTTTCATCAGGTTCAGAGTACCTGTTTAAGGTCTGAACAAGAATCATGAGTACTCTAACAACAAATTTTCGGATAACAAGTATGCTAACTAGAAGACAGATGTAAGTGCTTTGTTGTATTCTTAAGCGTGTCCCCCTTTTTTTTTTAAAGAAAACCCAATGAAACACTGATGTGCAGAACTTCCAGCTGCAATACAGTCCTGCAGGAATAAGACTTAAGAGTCAAAGCACGACTGAAAATCAAAGCAGCACTTGAAGGAGGAGTTTTGTAAATGATTTCCGATTTTTAGCAGTTGACACGAAACCCCCCCCCCCCGGTCTCCTTCCTCTGGAGCCGCGCACATCGCCATTTGACTTCTCTCCCTCTCTTTTTCTTTCCACCAGCTAAGGAATGCACACACAACGCTGCCCGACACCAGGACACCACACACGGCGGCACAGCTTTGCGGGCGACGTCTCCTGCTGCAGACGACAGCGCGTTTCCTGCAGTTAAGAACTGGAGGCGGACAAACAGCTCAGAGCGCGGCACATAAATCGCAGCGATTCTTACTACTCTGAATCTACCCTCGACAGGTTTTTCCGTTTAGGGGAACGAGGCTCCCGTCAGCTCCGGGACACCGCCTGCCTCCCGCTCCGACAGCCCCGCAAGGAGGACACCGCGCCCGGGGTGTCGGG
>NW_008687837.1:0-528 GCF_000695815.1 Acanthisitta chloris
GGAAATGAGCCCACACGGTCCGTGGGAGAGGTGGTGTGTTGGACACAGGGGGATGTGACCTCCTTGTGAGCTCTGGTGTGGTGGTCCCATGTGGATATGACCCCCTGGGACCTATGGTGCGATGTCCCCACGCAGATGTGACCCCTGTGAGCCACGGTGTGGTGTCCCTGTGTGGATGTGACCCCCCTGTCAGCCTGTAAGTGGTGCCATGGTGCCCCCATGCAGATGTGACCCTCTGGGAGCTGTGCCATGGTGTCCCCATGCAGCCCCTCCCCAGCCCACCCTTGGGTGTCCCCAGCAGTGTCCCCTCTCCTATCCCTGCCGAGGTTTAGTGCCCTACACACACCTGCACAGTTTATCCTTCTCCCTCTCTGCTGATGACTCCGCTGGTGAGAGCAAAGCTTGGTGGGCTGTGGGGGGACACTCCGGGGGCCCGAGTAAGGGCACAGACTGGGACAGCCACCTCCTCCCCTTGTCCCCTGTCACATGCTGCACCTCGGGACTGTGTTCATGCCGGGGGGGGGGACA
>NW_008687837.1:645-1600 GCF_000695815.1 Acanthisitta chloris
ACGCAGACCCCACTTGCTGTGGGCAGCAGGAGGAAGGATTGGGCTGGTCCTACCTGGCCCCCCTGAAACATCTCCCTTCTCTGTCTGGGGTCTTGTCACCCCAAAAGTCAGGGGGAGGTCTGTCCCAGGGGTCCTATCCTACGGGGGGCTGTCCCACAGGGATTCTGGACCACGTGGGGGCTGGAGCTCCCTCAGCACAGAGCCTGAATGCTGTGGGGCTCCCACTGCTCCTGCTGAGACCAGCAGATTTATTGTGGTCCCTTGGTGGGCACCTCCTCTTGTCCCCTCTTGGGGGACACACTCCAGCTGTGGGGATGACACCAGGGTCCCCAGCAGAGGCACAGGGGGGACTGCAGACCCGCCCCACGTGCCCCGTGGGTCCTGTGAGCATCTGGAGAGGGGAAACTGAGGCACTGAAACAGTCTCAGGGCGTTGGGGGTCACAATAAAGGTGTTGCTCCCTCAAACATGGTCTTGGAGGGTCACCGTGCCTGGAGCATGGAGTAGTGTCCCTGGAGTTGGGATCCCTGAAGGGAGAATCACAGGAGATGGGATCATAGGGATGAGGGAGAGGGAATTCCAGAAACTGGGATGATGGTGGGGAGGATCCTGGGAGCAGGATCCCAGCAGCAGGGAAACTAGAGGAGGAAATGCCAGGAGGGCGATCCTAGGAGTGTGGCTTCGAAAGGAGGAAATCCCAGGAGCACGGATGCCCGAGGACCCCAGGGATCCCGGGAGAGGGAATGCCATGGGAGCAGAATCCCAGGAGCAGGATCCTCAGAGCGGGGATGCCAATGGAGGAGATCCTAGAGGCAGAATCCCAGGAGCAGAGATGTCAAAAGACTCCTAGGAGTAAGATTCGAGGAGTGCGATCCCAGGAGTGGGGACAACTAAGCAGGACATTCCAGGAGTGGGATCCCAGCACTAGGGAGGGAACCGTGCCCGCGCCCGCCGCG
>NW_008687837.1:1841-4197 GCF_000695815.1 Acanthisitta chloris
CTCAGGGCAGCATGGGCAGGCCGCAGCCCGAGCTGGAGTGTCCCCCACTCGAGGAGGTGTGTCCCCCCTCTCGCCCGTTCCCGGGACCGCTCTGGGTCCCCCGAGACCGAAACCTCGCTAACGAAAACGGCTCTGCCAGAAGCTCGTGGGGGGGCCCTGGGGGCTGGGGGTGTTCCCGAGGGTGATACCGGGGCAGGCACCGACGCACAGCCGTGAAGAAACGCACGGCTGCTCTGCAGAGGGGTGCACGCACGGCCCCGCGGGGACTCTGCCCACGGTGGGCAAGCAAGCCCACTCGTGTCCGTGCACCGCTACGTGTGCCCACGCACACCCACCCGTGTCTATGTGCGGGTGCAGCCACGCTGATCGCTTTAAAAACAACGACCCACGCAAGGGAAGGGAGCAGTGCCAGCTCACGCCTTGTCCATGCACGACTACACCGTGTGTCCGTGCACACTCGCGCGGGTCCGCGCACCCGTGGGCATTTCCCCCATGTCCGCACACATTTTCCCCATGTCCCCGCACAGCCCCCGTGTTTTTTGCACGACTCCCCGGTGGTCGTGCACAATCCTTTCGTGTTTTCGCACATTTGCTCATTTCCCCGCAGACCCTCCCATATCCCCGCAAAGTCCCCCCGTGGCTCCTCCGTGTCCTCTCACAGTTCTCCCCGTGTCCGTGCACAGTCCCTCCGTGTCCCCGCTCTGTAGCCCCGTGGCCCCGCACAGTTCCCCCCGTTTATTCGTGCGGCTCCGCTGTGCCCACGCACAGTTTTCCCCGTGTCCGTACACAATTCCGCCGTGCCCACAATCTCCCCGTGTTTTAGCACGGTTCCTCCGTGCCCCTGCTTGTGCTCGTTTTCCCGTGTCGGTTCACAGCCCGCTGTGTCCCCGCACAGTCCCCCCGTGTTTTCGCACGTCTCCCCTTGTGGTGCACTGTCCCTCCGTGTCGTGCCCAGTCCCCCCGTGTCCCCACACAGCCTCCCGTGTTCCAGCACAGTCCCCCGTGTCCGTGCACACTTCCTCGTGTCCTTACACAGTACCCCCGTGTTTTCGCTCGGCTACCCGTGTTGTGACCAATTTGCCTGTGTCCTTTCACGGCTCCCTGTGTCCCCGCAGAATCCACCCGTGTCTTTGCACAGCTCTCCCGTGGCTGTGCACATTTTCCCTTGTCCATTCACAGGCCCCCGTATCAATCCACAATCCCCCCGTGTTCTCCTGAGGCTCCTCCGTGTCCCCCCATAGTCCCCCCGTGTTTTCGCCCTTCTCTCCTGTGTCGTGTCCAGTCTCCGTTGTGTCCGTGCCCAGTCCCCCAGTGTCCCCACGCAGCTCCCGTGTCCCAGCACAGTCCCCCCATGCCCCCGGACAATCCCCCCGTGTTTTTGCACGGCTCTCCCTGTTTCCTTGCACGTGTCCTTGTGTCCGTGCACAATCCCTTCGTGTTTTCTTTCGCACGTTGACGCATTTCTCCGCACAATCCTCCCGTGTCCCTGTCCAGCCCTTCCGTGTTCCCGCAAAATTCCCCCGTGTTTTTGCACGGCTCCCCCGTCTCCTTGCACGTTTCGCCGTGTCCCTTCACAGCACCCCGTGTCCCCGCATAGCCCTCCCGTGTTTTGGCACGGCTCCCTCGTGTCCCTGCACTTTTACTCATGTCTCTTCACAGCCCCACGGTGTCCCTGCCCAGTCCCCCTGTGTCCTCGTATAGTTCTCCCGTGTTTTCACTCGGCTCCTCCGTGTCTCCCCGCAGTCCTCCTGTGTCCCCGCACAGCTCTCCCGTGTTTTCACACGGCTTCCCCGTGTCCGTGCTTATTTCCCGGTGTCCATTCACTGTCCCCTCACTTTTTCCCTCGGGTCTTCCATGTCCCCGCATTCCTCCTGTGCTTTTACCCGTCTCCCCTGTGTCGTGCACAGTCCCGCCGTGTTTTCGCACAGCGTCTCATGTCCCCGCACAATCCCCCCGTGTTTTTGCACTGGTCTCCCTTGTCTGTGCACGTTTCCCTGTGTCTGTGTACAATCCCTCCGTGTTTTCTTTCGCACGTTGACTCCTTTCCCCGCACAGTCCCCGTGTCCCGGCACAGACGCCCCGTGTTTTCTCACGGCTCCCTGTGTCCGTGCCTGGTGCCCCCTTGTCTCCGCATAGTCCCCCCGTGTTCATGCACATTTTCCCCGCGTCCGTTTCACAGGCCCCCGTGTCCATTCACAATACCCCGTATCCTCCCCGTGTCTTTTCACAGTCCCCTGTGCTCTCCTGCGGCTCCTCCGTGTTCCCGTACAGTCCCCCCGTGTTTTCACCCTTCTCCCGTGCCGTGCCCAGTCCCCCGTGTCCCTGCCCACTCCCCCCGTGTTCCCACACAGCCCCC
>NW_008687838.1:0-3478 GCF_000695815.1 Acanthisitta chloris
TTCCTGAACTCTTCTTGAGTAGCCAGCTCTTTTTTTCAGTTTTGATAAGCTCTCTTTTTTTTCATAATTTCCTGCAAAGTTTCCCTCATCAGCCAAGCTGGCCTCCTTCTCTGCCGGCTCGCCTTGCGGCACACCGGGACAGCAGCGCCCGAACCTTCAATGCTTCCTTCAGTAATGAAGGGTTTCCTTCCCCTTCATTTTGCTATTGATATATTTATACAAACACTTTTTGCTATCCCTGACAGAAGTGCCCAGATTTAGTTCAAATTGTGCCTTTATGTCCCTAATTTTCTTCCTACATGATCTAACTATATTCCTGAACTCTTCTTGAGTAGCCTGCACTTTTTTCCAGAGTGGGTAAGCTCTCTTTTTTTTCCATAATTTCCTGCAAAGTCTCCCTGTTCAGTCAGGCTGTCTGCCTTCCCCGCCAGCTTGCCTTACTGCACAGTGGGACAGCTGCTCCTGCACAGTCAAGACTTCCTTCTTGAATCATATCCATCCCTCCTAGACCCCTTTGTTTCCAAGGGCTGTTTCCCAGGGTACACTTCAAACAAGATTTTTTGAGCAGGCCAAAGTCTGCTCTTTGCAATTCCAGGGTAGAAGTTTTATTGATGGCCCTTCTTGCATCCCTTAATATCCAAAACCATAATTTCGTGGTCACTGTGCCCCAAATGGCCTCCAACCATCTCCCACCAGCCCTTCTCTGCTTGTGCACAGCAGGTCTAGTGGGGTCCCACCCCTGGTAGGCTCATCTGCCAGCTGAAGTAGGAAATCATACTCTATGCACTCAAGGAATCTCAGACTGCTTTTCCTATGCACTGTTGAATTTCCAGCAGACATCTCACAGGTTAAAGTCACCCACAAGAACAAGGACTGGGGATTTTGAGACCTCTGCCAGCTGCCTGTAGAATAAATCATCACCCTCATCATCCTAATTGAGTGGTCTGTAACAGACTCCCACCAAGCTGTCAGCCTTGTTGGCCTTCCCCTCGATTCTGATCCTCAGGCACTCAACCTTGTTCCCGACCTCAAGCTCTACAGAGTCAAGAGACTCTGACACATAGAGCCACCCCTCCACCCCTCCTACCTTGTGTATCCCTTCTGAAGAGCTTGTGACCATCCATGGCAGCACTCCAGTCATGCTAGTCATTCCACCACATTTCTGTGATGGCGACTACATCATAGCTTTCCTGCTGCACAACGGCCTCCAGCTCCTTGTGTTTGTTACTTGTGCTGCATGCACTAGGGTACATGCACTTCAGCTGGGATGATGATCTAACTCCTAACTCTGACTGCCCACCCTGAGGCTCATCTCTAGGAAGCCTGGTTTCCAGCCCACCCCCCTTCAAACCTAGTTTAAAGCCCTCCTGATCAGCCCTGCCTACTTATGGTCTACAGTTCTTCTGTCCCTGCTAGAGAGATGAAGCCCATCTGACTTGAGCAGGCTTGGTAACACAGATTATACTCCATGGTCAAAAAATCTGAAATTCTACCTGTAGCACCAATCCTTTCACCACCTATTGATAAGGTAGTTTTCCTCCTCCTCTCCTCATCCATCCCTTCTACTGCAGGAACTGAGGCGAACACCACCTGTGCTCCTGCCCCATTAACTAATCTGCCCAGTTTCTTGAAGTCCTTTTTAATTACCCTGATGCCTCCTTTGTTGGTATCATCACTGCCAGCCTAGACTACTAGCAGTGGGTAGTAATCAGAGGACTGAATGAGCTCAGGGAGTCTCCTACTGATATCCCTTACCCGAGCCCTGGGCAGGCAGCAGAATTCCCTGTGGGATGGGTCTGGTTGGCATTTAGGCCCCTCAGTTCCCTTCAGAAGGGAGTTGCCTAGTACAATTACCCTTCCTTTTTTCTTTATAGCTGCGGTTCTAATCTGTCTAGTAGATGGGGTGCAAGCTGGAAACCCTCCAGCTGAATCTTAGTTAAATGTTTTTAACTAAGGTCCAAAGCAAGAACCATATTTCAGAACTTTTCTGAGGGCAATCCAGTAGCAATCCTACACCATCATGTTAGTTTTGGAAACATATTTTAGTGAAAGATGCCCAGCAAAACTCCTTATTCAGCAGGGACTACGTACAAAGATCTCCTGTTGTCAGCAGAGTCTCTTTGACCCAGAACAAAATGTTCAAAACATTGCTTGTAGCTTTCTTGCCTATGGCAAGAATGCTAAAGTTTCAGAAATATCTCAGGATCCCAGAAATGCCATTTGACATACTATAAAATAAGCACAAACTAAAAACAAAGGATCAGAAAATGCAAAAGATTCTATAGGCCAATCTAACTTTCTCTATATCCATTTGATTTATATCACTTGAAGGTTAATCACTGCAGTCTAAAAATGTGAGATCAAAATAGTGCTATTAAATAGAAATAAATGTGTTAATGAGAAATAAAGGAGAACATAGTAATTAGCAATGACTTAAAAATCTCTTCCTTGGTAGGATAAGTTGCCGTTTACCACAAAAATAAATACTTCAAAAATATTTCAGTTTATCATTCTGTGAGATGCTATTGGATTAAAGAACATGTTAATTATCCAAAATTTGCTTACATCTGGCTGTCTTTATGGCAAAACAGTTAAAAGCAAACTATCTCACAATAGAGACATATTTCAAACTATATGAAACGAGTTCGCGAATTCTCGTCCACACCTAAAAGGCAAATATTAACATCACAAACCCATCACATTGTTGCTACAACCACTCTTTTCCTCAGTCTTCAACTCCAAGTGCTCCAACCACACTGATCAGCCCAAGAAAAGCAAAAACAGAGACTGGGAGAATGATAACCCTGAGCCCATTGTAGAAGAAGATCAAGTTCAAGACCATCTAAGGAACCCAAATGTGCATAAATCCGTGGGTACTGATGAGATTCATCCTTGGGTCCTGAGAGAACTGATGGATGTAGTTGCAAAGCCACTATCTATAATTTTTGAGAAATCATGGCAGTCAGGTGAAGTCCCTGAGGACAGGAAAAAGGGAAATACAACCTCTATTTTTAAGAAGGGGGAAATGGAAGAACCAGAGACCTATCAACCAGTCAGTCTCACCTCCCCTGAAAGCTCTACTTAGGCACAGGAAAAGCAAAGAGGTGATCAGTAATAACCAATATGGCTTTACCGGGGCAAGTCATGCCTGACAAATTTGGTGGCCTTCTATGATGGGGCCACAAAATTTGTGGATAGGGTCAGAGCAACTGATATCATCTACCTGGACTTATGCAAGGCATTTGACACAGTCCTGCACAATATCCTTGTCTCTAAATTGGAGAGACATAGATTTGATGCGTGGACCACTTGGTGGATAAAGACCTGGCTGGACAGTTTCCCACAGAGATTTGTGGTCAGCGGCTCATTGTCCACGTGGAGGGCAGTGATGAGTGATGTCCCTCAGGGGTTGGTGCTGGGGCCAATGCCGTTGAACAACTTTGTCAGCGACAGGGATTGAGTGCACCCTCAGCAAGTT
>NW_008687839.1:0-2520 GCF_000695815.1 Acanthisitta chloris
CAACCTGGTTGACTCTATGATTTTATGTAAGGAGCTCATTCGCGTGTCAGTATATTGCTGTTGAGAAATGATTCGAAACAATCCCCAATGCTGATGGGGGAATAATTCTGAGGCGCATTGACTGCTCATTGTTTACTGCGTATGGATCTTGGTATAAGGATGCTAATGTCTGTTGATGAAGTATTTGCTTTTATCCTGGGATATAGCCTTCGTACTTCTGTTATAATTACAGCTGTACTAGGGTATGATTTTGCTATGGAAATGAAGAATCTTTAAAGCTTGAATATATTGAGGTTTTTTAGGTGCAACTGTCATTTTTTTAATCTTTCGAAAAGTTCTCATTTTAGTATTTTTCTTTTTAGCACTGATACTGGTATAAATACTCACTTGTCAAAGCAGGTGACTTGTTTAGCTTATCAAAAGCAAAGAAACACCTATTTTCAAGTTGAATGTATTTGATTTGGTTTTTTAATTGATGATTTTTGATCGAGTATACACTCAAATATGATCAAAATGCTAGATTTTTCTTAGACTCTAGTCTTATCGATGGGAAAAGTATTGCCATCATTAGGAGAAGTATTGCCAGCAGGTCAAGGGAAGTGATCCTGCTCTTCTACTCAGCCCTCATGAGGCCACATCTGGAGTGCTGTGTCCAGTTCTGGGCTCCTCAGTACAAGAGGAACATGGAGCTCCTGGAGCGGGTTCAGTGGAGGGCAACAAAGATGATTAAGGCACCTCATTTATGAGGAAAGGTTGAGGGAGTTGGGCCTCTTCAGCCTTGAGAAGAGACAGCTGAGAGGGACCTCATCAATGTATGTAAGTATCTAAAGGAAGGGTGCCAAGATGATGGAGCCAGGCTCTTCTCAGTGGTGCAAACTAATAAGAGGTAACAGGCAGAAGCTTATGTATAGGAAGTTCCACCTGAACATGAGGAAGAACTTCCTTACTGTGCGTGTGACCACGCACTGGAACAGATTTCCCAGAGGGGTCATGGATTCTCCCTCACTGGAGATGTTCCAGAACCATCTGGTTGCAGTCCTGTGCAAATGTGCTCTAGGATGACCCTGCTTGAGCAGGGAGGTTGCACCAGATGGCCCCTTGTGGTCCCTTCCAACCTAACTGATTCTGTGATTCTGTGAGAGGTGGTGGATGTCCCATTTGTGGAAACATTCAAGAATAGGTTGAATGAGGCTCTGAGCAACCTGACCTCATTGAAAATGTCTGTGCTCATTGCAGGGATCTTGGACTAGATTACCTTACCTGGGCATTCCAGATGCTGGAGCTGAAATTCACCTGCAGCCTTTGGTTCAGACCATGCTGAAGCAGCTCTCCCTCTGCAGCCCGTAGAGGTCTACAGGGGTGCCGAGATTCACCTGCAGCCTATGGAGGAGCCCCACACCAGAGCAAGCAGATGCCTGAAAGGTGGCTGTGACCTTGTAGGAAGCCCACACTGGAGCAGGTTTCTGGCAGGACTTGCAGACCTGTGGAGAGGGGAGCCCTTGCTAGAGCAGGTTTACTGTTAGGACTTGTGACCCCATGGGGGACCCACACTGGAACAGCCTGCTGCTCCCTGTGGGAGGGACCCACACTGGAGCAGTTCATGAAGAGCTGTAGCCTATGGGAAGGACTCGTGCTGGTGAAGTTCATGGAGGATTGTCTCCCATGGAAGGGACCCCATGATAGAGCAGGAGAAGGCCTCCTCTCCTGAGGAGAAAGCAGTGACAGAAACATTTAATGAACTGACTTTGCGTCACCCCCATTCCCCATCTCCCTGTTCTGTTGCTGGGGGAGGAGGTAGAGCCTGGGAAGGAGGGAAGGGTGGAGAAGAAGGTGTTTCTAGAATTTGTTTTACTTTATCCTGCTCTGATATTGATTGGTAATAAATTAAGTTTATTTCCCCAAGTTGAGTCCGTTTTGCCCGCGACAGTAATCAGTGAGTGACCTCTCCCTGTCCATATCTCAACTCATGAGCCTTTCATTATATTTTCTCACCCCTGTACCGTTGCAGAGGGGACTACAGCTTTGGTGGGCCATGTGGCATCCAGCCATGGTCAAATCCCCATGCCATCAGTGCCAGACAGTAGGACCCTGTTAGATATACTGTGCTGCCCACTGGTGGGACTGGGGTCTTTTGATCTCACCTTGCCCTTGTCAGAATCTCTGTAGGCTGTTTCTTCCTTACCTTTATCTAAAGTATCATTCCAACTTGAGCTTTTAGTTCTTTCATCATATCTCTCATATCTCATATGAGAGATAAATGCCTTGTTTGGACTTATCAGGGCAATGTTGCTCAGGGACTGCTTTTACCACCTGCTTCCCACTCAGGTGCTGGCTTTGAGCAAGCAGCAGAAGCCTTTCACATTATTAGGATCGAAAACACAGGCTGATCTTGCAGACAATCTCATCTGCTTTATTGCCCAACTCCATTCCCATTCACGTTATTGTGGCTCTGCAAAGGTGCTGAAGTGCCAATAGAAAGGATGTGGGTTGAATGTAAGTGCAGGATTCAGCAGAGGGAAA
>NW_008687839.1:2536-4656 GCF_000695815.1 Acanthisitta chloris
GAGAGAGAGGCCAGAAATCCTGTGCAAAATGGGTTTTGTTGTTTAGTCACTATATTACAGGATTTGGTTGATTTTTGTCATTATTTTGAAGCTGAGGAGCTATGGGAACAATCCCTGATGCAACCGTGGGACTGGAAGAGTATGGGAGGATGGATAGCAATGGTATCTCCATTGATGTAGAGAATATTTTATATGTGAGTGGGAGCTGAGTAGCATTCCCGCTTGACCCATTACCTTGGGTTACCATGTTAACTTCAGTACATTTCCTCTTTTTCAGGCAAGTTACACTTTTTTATGCTGAATTCCTAGATAACCTTCCCTAGGTTCTTACCATTGAGAAGTGGCTATTGGTTAGCTGTTTGGATCCAGGTATCCAAAAAACCATTTCACCAAGCAGTGTGCAGAGGGCTGGGGGAATGTCCTTTGCTTACCTGATCTAGTGGTGAATTTAGGTGCACTTGTGTGCAAGAAGCAGATGACAATAATTTTTTTTCCTCCCAGGCTATTTTGCAGAGCCTAGAGGAAGGCTGTTCTGCAGGCAGACAGACTTCTCTGCTGTTTTGTTACCAGACTTTGAGAATCTCTCTTCAGAGACTCACAGGAGAGGATTTTATAAAGTGACCCTTCTTTACAACACCAGAGCTTTGATGGTATATCCCCATGATCTGGTGAAGAGGCTGTGACACCTGAGATCATGTTCCGGAGATGAACACATGGATTGGGAGCTGCCCCTTTCCCACAGCAGACTGAGCTGTTCCTTATTTATGTGTTGTATATAACCAGTGCATCAAATCGCCCTCTAAACTACAGAGACTTCCTCTCTTATTTTTGGTGTGAAGTCCAGCAAGTATTATATCCCTTTTGCAATGCCGTGTTCCTGCAAGAGTTTAGTTGGGTTTTTGTGCTGTTATATATCTAAACAAGGATAATATGAATCAGATTTCAACATATGTATGAACAGTTAGAGCTCTGTTTGAAATATTTGGGGCAAAGAAAGAAGTTCACATTAGTACTGTGGAGAAAAAGGCTTTGTTTCCCTTTATTTTTAAAGACAAAACCCTCTTTTATTTTGTTTTAAATAAGTGCTAAACCTTTAGGATGTGTCCAGTTCTGGGCTCCTCAGTGCAAGAGGGATATGAAACTCCTGGTGCGGGACCAGCGGAGGGCAATAAATATGATTAAGGGACTGTAGCACCTCACTTATGAGGAAAGGCTGAGGGAGTTGGGCCTGTTCAGTCTCAAGACTGAGAGAGGACCTCATTAACGTAATCAAGTACATGAAGGGGAGGTGCTAAGATGAAGGAGCCAGACTCTTCTCAGTTGTGGAAACCAATAAAACAAGATATAACAGGCAAAAACTGATACACAGGAAGTTCCACCTGAATATGAGGAAGAACTTTACTGAGCACTGGAACAGATTGCCCAGAGAGGTTGTGGATTCTCCCTCGGTGGAGGTATTCAAGAACCATCTGGATGCAATCCTGAGCCATGTGCTCTAGGATGGCTCTACTTGAGCAGAGAGGTTGGACCAGATGACCCGCTGTGGTCCTTTCCAACGTAATTGATTCTATGATTCTGTGTTTTAGCTTTAAAACCATGCAAGAAATTTGCACTAAAGGATTCACAGACATGAGAATTACACGAGGGACAAAGACCACAGGGGAGAACGGAAACGCAAAAGGGTTGGACTATAGCTGCTGCAGACCCTGCTGTAGGGTGTCCAGGTTATACTTGTCCCATTTTTCATTCTGCTTTTATGAAAGAGAAGCATATTTTGTAGGAAACAATTTCAGTGAAACTCCCTATTTTCCTTAACAGCTGGAGAGGAAAAGATACAGAGAGTCCTTAGGCCTGTTAGCCAGAGTAGTCATTTGTATAACAAAGAGCTACAATGATACAGTAGTTACAGTTGTGAAACATGCTGGTGTGTGCATGAATGGTTCAATTTACATTGCAGTGCAAGAACTGCTGTACAGCTGAAATACCTCACAAAATTATTTTTTTTTGAGGAGAAATAAAGTACATGTCATGAATCCTTAAGTAATTGAAATAACTGTGGAAAGCTGCGTAGGGGTATGACTGTTCCTGTTACCTGGTGTCATGGTTTAACCTCAGCCAGC